>NW_026867601.1:30000-325942 GCF_020745735.1 Hemiscyllium ocellatum
CTCCTGTGCTGGAAGTTTCCATTGTTTTGTTCACAGTCACTATGCGGTTTTTAGGTTCCACCTCAGTGAAATGTACTTTCACACATTGAACCATGGTCTATTCCAGTCGAGGCCTTGACCAAATTCAGTGAGAAAGCTCTTGCCATTTCGAGCCCGGGATTTAGAAACAGACGAGTTCAAACACAATTGGCAATGCCCGTGTGAATCTGAGCTGTTCAGTGTGTGCATTGGAGATTGGCATCATTCGTGACCTGAAATAGGTATTTCTCCTGCCGTGATCTGAATCCCAAGCAGAAAGATGTGAAATAACCTCCTTCATACTCTGCCCTTAGCCGTAGTCAGCAGGATTCGGGACCCCAAATATAAACGCCACAGGATGTCAAGTTCATCGATGTCATCACTCAGAGACGACTATCGTACCACCTCACGCGGTTGCCTTTCCGGGTCTCTCTGTCTGTGGAGCTGAGAGACAGTGAATCATTGTTGCATGTGTTTGAATTCAATGACCTGAGCGTTCGAAAGGTTTAAATATCGATACGTGGTGTGTCTGGGCGTATCATCGTGCTAGATGGAATAGAAAGTCAGATAAAAACCAAATCATAAATATCAGGAAACATTCAGCAGGTCTGGCAGCATCTGCACAGAGACAACCAGAGACACCGGTTCAGAATTTCGCCCGAACTTTATGAGAATTCCGTTTTCTCCCACAGTTCCTGCCACACCTGCTGAGTTTCCTCAGCATTTCCTGTTATTGTTTCACGTTCCCAACATCCACAGTCATTTGCGTTAGCCATAAAAACAATACACGAACACTTATTTTTCTGGCCCCATTAAAAACCCGTGGCTGTGCAGGAAAGTGAGAACATTGACTGCTTCCACCCTGAGGAATCTGAGCAGCCAACTTGCGAATCCAATCGCTCCGCCTCCGCACAAATGGAAACGCGTGCACAAGCAAGTGAAATGGAAATGCAACAGGAAATAGGCGCAACAAAGGCCTGGATGCCCCCGAGCCAGATAGGACTCGAACCTACAATCTTCTGATCCGAAGTCAGACGCGTTATCCATTACGCCACTGGCCCGACACGCTCGGCGGCGCTCCACAGCTTGTGAACAATGATCAGATAGAATCACATTCGCTGCTTCACTTCGAAGTCTCCCCTTTGTGAAGCAGCGCCTTTCACTGACAAAGGAAAGATATTTGTCCTCATGTGTCTGCTTCAGGATCTCTCGCTCCTGTGCTGGAAGTTTCCATTGTTTTGTTCACAGTCACTATGCGGTTTTTAGGTTCCACCTCAGTGAAATGTACTTTCACACATTGAACCATGGTCTATTCCAGTCGAGGCCTTGACCAAATTCAGTGAGAAAGCTCTTGCCATTTCGAGCCCGGGATTTAGAAACAGACGAGTTCAAACACAATTGGCAATGCCCGTGTGAATCTGAGCTGTTCAGTGTGTGCATTGGAGATTGGCATCATTCGTGACCTGAAATAGGTATTTCTCCTGCCGTGATCTGAATCCCAAGCAGAAAGATGTGAAATAACCTCCTTCATACTCTGCCCTTAGCCGTAGTCAGCAGGATTCGGGACCGCAAATATAAACGCCACAGGATGTCAAGTTCATCGATGTCATCACTCAGAGACGACTATCGTACCACCTCACGCGGTTGCCTTTCCGGGTCTCTCTGTCTGTGGAGCTGAGAGACAGTGAATCATTGTTGCATGTGTTTGAATTCAATGACCTGAGCGTTCGAAAGGTTTAAATATCGATACGTGGTGTGTCTGGGCGTATCATCGTGCTAGATGGAATAGAAAGTCAGATAAAAACCAAATCATAAATATCAGGAAACATTCAGCAGGTCTGGCAGCATCTGCACAGAGACACCGGTTCAGAATTTCGCCCGAACTTTATGAGAATTCCGTTTTCTCCCACAGTTCCTGCCACACCTGCTGAGTTTCCTCAGCATTTCCTGTTATTGTTTCACGTTCCCAACATCCACGGTCATTTGCGTTAGCCATAAAAACAATACACGAACACTTATTTTTCTGGCCCCATTAAAAACCCGTGGCTGTGCAGGAAAGTGAGAACATTGACTGCTTCCACCCTGAGGAATCTGAGCAGCCAACTTGCGAATCCAATCGCACCGCCTCCGCACAAATGGAAACGCGTGCACAAGCAAGTGAAACGGAAAAGCAACAGGAAATATGTGCAATAAAGGCCGGGATGCTCCCGAGCCAGATAGGACTCGAACCTACAAACTTAGGATCCGAAGTCCGACGCGTTATCTGTTACGCCACTGGCCCGGCGCGCTAGGCGGCGCTCCACAGCTTGTGAACAATGATCAGATATAATCACATTCGCTGCTTCACTTCGAAGTCTCCCCTTTGTGAAGCAGCGCCTTTCACTGACAAAGGAAAGATATTTGTCCTCATGTGTCTGCTTCAGGATCTCTCGCTCCTGTGCTGGAAGTTTCCATTGTTTTGTTCACAGTCACTATGCGGGTTCAGGTTCCACCTCAGTGAAATGTACTTTCACACATTGAACCATGGTCTATTCCAGTCGAGGCCTTGACCAAATTCAGTGAGAAAGCTCTTGCCATTTCGAGCCCGGGATTTAGAAACAGACGAGTTCAAACACAATTGGCAATGCCCGTGTGAATCTGAGCTGTTCAGTGTGTGCATTGGAGATTGGCATCATTCCTGACCTGAAATAGGTATTTCTCCTGCCGTGATCTGAATCCCAAGCAGAAAGATGTGAAATAACCTCCTTCATACTCTGCCCTTAGCCGTAGTCAGCAGGATTCGGGACCGCAAATATAAACGCCACAGGATGTCAAGTTCATCGATGTCATCACTCAGAGACGACTATCGTACCACCTCACGCGGTTGCCTTTCCGGGTCTCTCTGTCTGTGGAGCTGAGAGACAGTGAATCATTGTTGCATGTGTTTGAATTCAATGACCTGAGCGTTCGAAAGGTTTAAATATCGATACGTGGTGTGTCTGGGCGTATCATCGTGCTAGATGGAACAGAAGGTCAGATAAAAACCAAATCATAAATATCAGGAAACATTCAGCAGGTCTGGCAGCATCTGCACAGAGACAACCAGAGACACCGGTTCAGAATTTCGCCCGAACTTTATGAGAATTCCGTTTTCTCCCACAGTTCCTGCCACACCTGCTGAGTTTCCTCAGCATTTCCTGTTATTGTTTCACGTTCCCAACATCCACGGTCATTTGCGTTAGCCATAAAAACAATACACGAACACTTATTTTTCTGGCCCCATTAAAAACCCGTGGCTGTGCAGGAAAGTGAGAACATTGACTGCTTCCACGCTGAGGAATCTGAGCAGCCAACTTGCGAATCCAATCGCTCCGCCTCCGCACAGATGGAAACGCGTGCACAAGCAAGTGAAACGGAAATGCAACAGGAAATATGCGCAACAAAGGCCTGGATGCCCCCGAGCCAGATAGGACTCGAACCTACAATCTTCTGATCCGAAGTCAGACGCGTTATCCATTACGCCACTGGCCCGACACGCTCGGCGGCGCTCCACAGCTTGTGAACAATGATCAGATAGAATCACATTCGCTGCTTCACTTCGAAGTCTCCCCTTTGTGAAGCAGCGCCTTTCACTGACAAAGGAAAGATATTTGTCCTCATGTGTCTGCTTCAGGATCTCTCGCTCCTGTGCTGGAAGTTTCCATTGTTTTGTTCACAGTCACTATGCGGTTTTTAGGTTCCACCTCAGTGAAATGTACTTTCACACATTGAACCATGGTCTATTCCAGTCGAGGCCTTGACCAAATTCAGTGAGAAAGCTCTTGCCATTTCGAGCCCGGGATTTAGAAACAGACGAGTTCAAACACAATTGGCAATGCCCGTGTGAATCTGAGCTGTTCAGTGTGTGCATTGGAGATTGGCATCATTCCTGACCTGAAATAGGTATTTCTCCTGCCGTGATCTGAATCCCAAGCAGAAAGATGTGAAATAACCTCCTTCATACTCTGCCCTTAGCCGTAGTCAGCAGGATTCGGGACCCCAAATATAAACGCCACAGGATGTCAAGTTCATCGATGTCATCACTCAGAGACGACTATCGTACCACCTCACGCGGTTGCCTTTCCGGGTCTCTCTGTCTGTGGAGCTGAGAGACAGTGAATCATTGTTGCATGTGTTTGAATTCAATGACCTGAGCGTTCGAAAGGTTTAAATATCGATACGTGGTGTGTCTGGGCGTATCATCGTGCTAGATGGAATAGAAAGTCAGATAAAAACCAAATCATAAATATCAGGAAACATTCAGCAGGTCTGGCAGCATCTGCACAGAGACAACCAGAGACACCGGTTCAGAATTTCGCCCGAACTTTATGAGAATTCCGTTTTCTCCCACAGTTCCTGCCACACCTGCTGAGTTTCCTCAGCATTTCCTGTTATTGTTTCACGTTCCCAACATCCACGGTCATTTGCGTTAGCCATAAAAACAATACACGAACACTTATTTTTCTGGCCCCATTAAAAACCCGTGGCTGTGCAGGAAAGTGAGAACATTGACTGCTTCCACCCTGAGGAATCTGAGCAGCCAACTTGCGAATCCAATCGCTCCGCCTCCGCACAAACGGAAACGCGTGCACAAGCAAGTGAAACGGAAAAGCAACATGAAATATGCGCAATAAAGGCCTGGATGCTCCCGAGCCCGATAGGACTCGAACCTACAATCTTCTGATCCGAAGTCCGACGCGTTATTCATTATGCCACTGGCCCGACACGCGAGGTGGCGCTCCACAGCTTATGAACAATGATCAGATATAATCACATTCGCTGCTTCACTTCGAAATCTCCCCTTTGTGAAGCAGCGCCTTTCACTGACAAAGGAAAGATATTTGTCCTCATGTGTCTGCTTCAGGATCTCTCGCTCCTGTGCTGGAAGTTTCCATTGTTTTGTTCACAGTCACTATGCGGGTTCAGGTTCCACCTCAGTGAAATGTACTTTCACACATTGAACCATGGTCTATTCCAGTCGAGGCCTTGACCAAATTCAGTGAGAAAGCTCTTGCCATTTCGAGCCCGGGATTTAGAAACAGACGAGTTCAAACACAATTGGCAATGCCCGTGTGAATCTGAGCTGTTCAGTGTGTGCATTGGAGATTGGCATCATTCCTGACCTGAAATAGGTATTTCTCCTGCCGTGATCTGAATCCCAAGCAGAAAGATGTGAAATAACCTCCTTCATACTCTGCCCTTAGCCGTAGTCAGCAGGATTCGGGACCGCAAATATAAACGCCACAGGATGTCAAGTTCATCGATGTCATCACTCAGAGACGACTATCGTACCACCTCACGCGGTTGCCTTTCCGGGTCTCTCTGTCTGTGGAGCTGAGAGACAGTGAATCATTGTTGCATGTGTTTGAATTCAATGACCTGAGCGTTCGAAAGGTTTAAATATCGATACGTGGTGTGTCTGGGCGTATCATCGTGCTAGATGGAACAGAAGGTCAGATAAAAACCAAATCATAAATATCAGGAAACATTCAGCAGGTCTGGCAGCATCTGCACAGAGACAACCAGAGACACCGGTTCAGAATTTCGCCCGAACTTTATGAGAATTCCGTTTTCTCCCACAGTTCCTGCCACACCTGCTGAGTTTCCTCAGCATTTCCTGTTATTGTTTCACGTTCCCAACATCCACGGTCATTTGCGTTAGCCATAAAAACAATACACGAACACTTATTTTTCTGGCCCCATTAAAAACCCGTGGCTGTGCAGGAAAGTGAGAACATTGACTGCTTCCACGCTGAGGAATCTGAGCAGCCAACTTGCGAATCCAATCGCTCCGCCTCCGCACAGATGGAAACGCGTGCACAAGCAAGTGAAACGGAAATGCAACAGGAAATATGCGCAACAAAGGCCTGGATGCCCCCGAGCCAGATAAGACTCGAACCTACAATCTTCTGATCCGAAGTCAGACGCATTATCCATTACGCCACTGGCCCGACACGCTCGGCGGCGCTCCACAGCTTGTGAACAATGATCAGATAGAATCACATTCGCTGCTTCACTTCGAAGTCTCCCCTTTGTGAAGCAGCGCCTTTCACTGACAAAGGAAAGATATTTGTCCTCATGTGTCTGCTTCAGGATCTCTCGCTCCTGTGCTGGAAGTTTCCATTGTTTTGTTCACAGTCACTATGCGGTTTTTAGGTTCCACCTCAGTGAAATGTACTTTCACACATTGAACCATGGTCTATTCCAGTCGAGGCCTTGACCAAATTCAGTGAGAAAGCTCTTGCCATTTCGAGCCCGGGATTTAGAAACAGACGAGTTCAAACACAATTGGCAATGCCCGTGTGAATCTGAGCTGTTCAGTGTGTGCATTGGAGATTGGCATCATTCCTGACCTGAAATAGGTATTTCTCCTGCCGTGATCTGAATCCCAAGCAGAAAGATGTGAAATAACCTCCTTCATACTCTGCCCTTAGCCGTAGTCAGCAGGATTCGGGACCCCAAATATAAACGCCACAGGATGTCAAGTTCATCGATGTCATCACTCAGAGACGACTATCGTACCACCTCACGCGGTTGCCTTTCCGGGTCTCTCTGTCTGTGGAGCTGAGAGACAGTGAATCATTGTTGCATGTGTTTGAATTCAATGACCTGAGCGTTCGAAAGGTTTAAATATCGATACGTGGTGTGTCTGGGCGTATCATCGTGCTAGATGGAATAGAAAGTCAGATAAAAACCAAATCATAAATATCAGGAAACATTCAGCAGGTCTGGCAGCATCTGCACAGAGACAACCAGAGACACCGGTTCAGAATTTCGCCCGAACTTTATGAGAATTCCGTTTTCTCCCACAGTTCCTGCCACACCTGCTGAGTTTCCTCAGCATTTCCTGTTATTGTTTCACGTTCCCAACATCCACGGTCATTTGCGTTAGCCATAAAAACAATACACGAACACTTATTTTTCTGGCCCCATTAAAAACCCGTGGCTGTGCAGGAAAGTGAGAACATTGACTGCTTCCACCCTGAGGAATCTGAGCAGCCAACTTGCGAATCCAATCGCTCCGCCTCCGCACAAACGGAAACGCGTGCACAAGCAAGTGAAACGGAAAAGCAACATGAAATATGCGCAATAAAGGCCTGGATGCTCCCGAGCCCGATAGGACTCGAACCTACAATCTTCTGATCCGAAGTCCGACGCGTTATTCATTATGCCACTGGCCCGACACGCGAGGTGGCGCTCCACAGCTTATGAACAATGATCAGATATAATCACATTCGCTGCTTCACTTCGAAATCTCCCCTTTGTGAAGCAGCGCCTTTCACTGACAAAGGAAAGATATTTGTCCTCATGTGTCTGCTTCAGGATCTCTCGCTCCTGTGCTGGAAGTTTCCATTGTTTTGTTCACAGTCACTATGCGGGTTCAGGTTCCACCTCAGTGAAATGTACTTTCACACATTGAACCATGGTCTATTCCAGTCGAGGCCTTGACCAAATTCAGTGAGAAAGCTCTTGCCATTTCGAGCCCGGGATTTAGAAACAGACGAGTTCAAACACAATTGGCAATGCCCGTGTGAATCTGAGCTGTTCAGTGTGTGCATTGGAGATTGGCATCATTCCTGACCTGAAATAGGTATTTCTCCTGCCGTGATCTGAATCCCAAGCAGAAAGATGTGAAATAACCTCCTTCATACTCTGCCCTTAGCCGTAGTCAGCAGGATTCGGGACCCCAAATATAAACGCCACAGGATGTCAAGTTCATCGATGTCATCACTCAGAGACGACTATCGTACCACCTCACGCGGTTGCCTTTCCGGGTCTCTCTGTCTGTGGAGCTGAGAGACAGTGAATCATTGTTGCATGTGTTTGAATTCAATGACCTGAGCGTTCGAAAAGTTTAAATATCGATACGTGGTGTGTCTGGGCGTATCATCGTGCTAGATGGAATAGAAAGTCAGATAAAAACCAAATCATAAATATCAGGAAACATTCAGCAGGTCTGGCAGCATCTGCACAGAGACACCGGTTCAGAATTTCGCCCGAACTTTATGAGAATTCCGTTTTCTCCCACAGTTCCTGCCACACCTGCTGAGTTTCCTCAGCATTTCCTGTTATTGTTTCACGTTCCCAACATCCACGGTCATTTGCGTTAGCCATAAAAACAATACACGAACACTTATTTTTCTGGCCCCATTAAAAACCCGTGGCTGTGCAGGAAAGTGAGAACATTGACTGCTTCCACCCTGAGGAATCTGAGCAGCCAACTTGCGAATCCAATCGCTCCGCCTCCGCACAAATGGAAACGCGTGCACAAGCAAGTGAAACGGAAAAGCAACAGGAAATATGTGCAATAAAGGCCGGGATGCTCCCGAGCCAGATAGGACTCGAACCTACAAACTTAGGATCCGAAGTCCGACGCGTTATCTGTTACGCCACTGGCCCGGCGCGCTAGGCGGCGCTCCACAGCTTGTGAACAATGATCAGATATAATCACATTCGCTGCTTCACTTCGAAGTCTCCCCTTTGTGAAGCAGCGCCTTTCACTGACAAAGGAAAGATATTTGTCCTCATGTGTCTGCTTCAGGATCTCTCGCTCCTGTGCTGGAAGTTTCCATTGTTTTGTTCACAGTCACTATGCGGGTTCAGGTTCCACCTCAGTGAAATGTACTTTCACACATTGAACCATGGTCTATTCCAGTCGAGGCCTTGACCAAATTCAGTGAGAAAGCTCTTGCCATTTCGAGCCCGGGATTTAGAAACAGACGAGTTCAAACACAATTGGCAATGCCCGTGTGAATCTGAGCTGTTCAGTGTGTGCATTGGAGATTGGCATCATTCCTGACCTGAAATAGGTATTTCTCCTGCCGTGATCTGAATCCCAAGCAGAAAGATGTGAAATAACCTCCTTCATACTCTGCCCTTAGCCGTAGTCAGCAGGATTCGGGACCGCAAATATAAACGCCACAGGATGTCAAGTTCATCGATGTCATCACTCAGAGACGACTATCGTACCACCTCACGCGGTTGCCTTTCCGGGTCTCTCTGTCTGTGGAGCTGAGAGACAGTGAATCATTGTTGCATGTGTTTGAATTCAATGACCTGAGCGTTCGAAAGGTTTAAATATCGATACGTGGTGTGTCTGGGCGTATCATCGTGCTAGATGGAATAGAAGGTCAGATAAAAACCAAATCATAAATATCAGGAAACATTCAGCAGGTCTGGCAGCATCTGCACAGAGACAACCAGAGACACCGGTTCAGAATTTCGCCCGAACTTTATGAGAATTCCGTTTTCTCCCACAGTTCCTGCCACACCTGCTGAGTTTCCTCAGCATTTCCTGTTATTGTTTCACGTTCCCAACATCCACGGTCATTTGCGTTAGCCATAAAAACAATACACGAACACTTATTTTTCTGGCCCCATTAAAAACCCGTGGCTGTGCAGGAAAGTGAGAACATTGACTGCTTCCACGCTGAGGAATCTGAGCAGCCAACTTGCGAATCCAATCGCTCCGCCTCCGCACAAATGGAAACGCCTGCACAAGCAAGTGAAACGGAAATGCAACAGGAAATATGCGCAACAAAGGCCTGGATGCCCCCGAGCCAGATAGGACTCGAACCTACAATCTTCTGATCCGAAGTCAGACGCATTATCCATTACGCCACTGGCCCGACACGCTAGGCCGCGCTCCACAGCTTATGAACAATGATCAGATATAATCACATTCGCTGCTTCACTTCGAAGTCTCCCCTTTGTGAAGCAGCGCCTTTCACTGACAAAGGAAAGATATTTGTCCTCATGTGTCTGCTTCAGGATCTCTCGCTCCTGTGCTGGAAGTTTCCATTGTTTTGTTCACAGTCACTATGCGGTTTTTAGGTTCCACCTCAGTGAAATGTACTTTCACACATTGAACCATGGTCTATTCCAGTCGAGGCCTTGACCAAATTCAGTGAGAAAGCTCTTGCCATTTCGAGCCCGGGATTTAGAAACAGACGAGTTCAAACACAGTTTGCAATGCCCGTGTGAATCTGAGCTGTTCAGTGTGTGCATTGGAGATTGGCATCATTCGTGACCTGAAATAGGTATTTCTCCTGCCGTGATCTGAATCCCAAGCAGAAAGATGTGAAATAACCTCCTTCATACTCTGCCCTTAGCCGTAGTCAGCAGGATTCGGGACCCCAAATATAAACGCCACAGGATGTCAAGTTCATCGATGTCATCACTCAGAGACGACTATCGTACCACCTCACGCGGTTGCCTTTCCGGGTCTCTCTGTCTGTGGAGCTGAGAGACAGTGAATCATTGTTGCATGTGTTTGAATTCAATGACCTGAGCGTTCGAAAGGTTTAAATATCGATACGTGGTGTGTCTGGGCGTATCATCGTGCTAGATGGAATAGAAAGTCAGATAAAAACCAAATCATAAATATCAGGAAACATTCAGCAGGTCTGGCAGCATCTGCACAGAGACAACCAGAGACACCGGTTCAGAATTTCGCCCGAACTTTATGAGAATTCCGTTTTCTCCCACAGTTCCTGCCACACCTGCTGAGTTTCCTCAGCATTTCCTGTTATTGTTTCACATTCCCAACATCCACGGTCATTTGCGTTAGCCATAAAAACAATACACGAACACTTATTTTTCTGGCCCCATTAAAAACCCGTGGCTGTGCAGGAAAGTGAGAACATTGACTGCTTCCACCCTGAGGAATCTGAGCAGCCAACTTGCGAATCCAATCGCTCCGCCTCCGCACAAATGGAAACGCGTGCACAAGCAAGTGAAATGGAAATGCAACAGGAAATATGCGCAACAAAGGCCTGGATGCCCCCGAGCCAGATAGGACTCGAACCTACAATCGTCTGATCCGAAGTCAGACGCGTTATCCATTACACCACTGGCCCGACACGCTCGGCGGCGCTCCACAGCTTGTGAACAATGATCAGATAGAATCACATTCGCTGCTTCACTTCGAAGTCTCCCCTTTGTGAAGCAGCGCCTTTCACTGACAAAGGAAAGATATTTGTCCTCATGTGTCTGCTTCAGGATCTCTCGCTCCTGTGCTGGAAGTTTCCATTGTTTTGTTCACAGTCACTATGCGGTTTTTAGGTTCCACCTCAGTGAAATGTACTTTCACACATTGAACCATGGTCTATTCCAGTCGAGGCCTTGACCAAATTCAGTGAGAAAGCTCTTGCCATTTCGAGCCCGGGATTTAGAAACAGACGAGTTCAAACACAATTGGCAATGCCCGTGTGAATCTGAGCTGTTCAGTGTGTGCATTGGAGATTGGCATCATTCCTGACCTGAAATAGGTATTTCTCCTGCCGTGATCTGAATCCCAAGCAGAAAGATGTGAAATAACCTCCTTCATACTCTGCCCTTAGCCGTAGTCAGCAGGATTCGGGACCCCAAATATAAACGCCACAGGATGTCAAGTTCATCGATGTCATCACTCAGAGACGACTATCGTACCACCTCACGCGGTTGCCTTTCCGGGTCTCTCTGTCTGTGGAGCTGAGAGACAGTGAATCATTGTTGCATGTGTTTGAATTCAATGACCTGAGCGTTCGAAAGGTTTAAATATCGATACGTGGTGTGTCTGGGCGTATCATCGTGCTAGATGGAATAGAAAGTCAGATAAAAACCAAATCATAAATATCAGGAAACATTCAGCAGGTCTGGCAGCATCTGCACAGAGACAACCAGAGACACCGGTTCAGAATTTCGCCCGAACTTTATGAGAATTCCGTTTTCTCCCACAGTTCCTGCCACACCTGCTGAGTTTCCTCAGCATTTCCTGTTATTGTTTCACGTTCCCAACATCCACGGTCATTTGCGTTAGCCATAAAAACAATACACGAACACTTATTTTTCTGGCCCCATTAAAAACCCGTGGCTGTGCAGGAAAGTGAGAACATTGACTGCTTCCACCCTGAGGAATCTGAGCAGCCAACTTGCGAATCCAATCGCTCCGCCTCCGCACAAACGGAAACGCGTGCACAAGCAAGTGAAACGGAAAAGCAACATGAAATATGCGCAATAAAGGCCTGGATGCTCCCGAGCCCGATAGGACTCGAACCTACAATCTTCTGATCCGAAGTCCGACGCGTTATTCATTATGCCACTGGCCCGACACGCGAGGTGGCGCTCCACAGCTTATGAACAATGATCAGATATAATCACATTCGCTGCTTCACTTCGAAATCTCCCCTTTGTGAAGCAGCGCCTTTCACTGACAAAGGAAAGATATTTGTCCTCATGTGTCTGCTTCAGGATCTCTCGCTCCTGTGCTGGAAGTTTCCATTGTTTTGTTCACAGTCACTATGCGGGTTCAGGTTCCACCTCAGTGAAATGTACTTTCACACATTGAACCATGGTCTATTCCAGTCGAGGCCTTGACCAAATTCAGTGAGAAAGCTCTTGCCATTTCGAGCCCGGGATTTAGAAACAGACGAGTTCAAACACAATTGGCAATGCCCGTGTGAATCTGAGCTGTTCAGTGTGTGCATTGGAGATTGGCATCATTCCTGACCTGAAATAGGTATTTCTCCTGCCGTGATCTGAATCCCAAGCAGAAAGATGTGAAATAACCTCCTTCATACTCTGCCCTTAGCCGTAGTCAGCAGGATTCGGGACCCCAAATATAAACGCCACAGGATGTCAAGTTCATCGATGTCATCACTCAGAGACGACTATCGTACCACCTCACGCGGTTGCCTTTCCGGGTCTCTCTGTCTGTGGAGCTGAGAGACAGTGAATCATTGTTGCATGTGTTTGAATTCAATGACCTGAGCGTTCGAAAAGTTTAAATATCGATACGTGGTGTGTCTGGGCGTATCATCGTGCTAGATGGAATAGAAAGTCAGATAAAAACCAAATCATAAATATCAGGAAACATTCAGCAGGTCTGGCAGCATCTGCACAGAGACACCGGTTCAGAATTTCGCCCGAACTTTATGAGAATTCCGTTTTCTCCCACAGTTCCTGCCACACCTGCTGAGTTTCCTCAGCATTTCCTGTTATTGTTTCACGTTCCCAACATCCACGGTCATTTGCGTTAGCCATAAAAACAATACACGAACACTTATTTTTCTGGCCCCATTAAAAACCCGTGGCTGTGCAGGAAAGTGAGAACATTGACTGCTTCCACCCTGAGGAATCTGAGCAGCCAACTTGCGAATCCAATCGCTCCGCCTCCGCACAAACGGAAACGCGTGCACAAGCAAGTGAAACGGAAAAGCAACATGAAATATGCGCAATAAAGGCCTGGATGCTCCCGAGCCAGATAGGACTCGAACCTACAATCTTCTGATCCGAAGTCCGACGCGTTATCCATTATGCCACTGGCTCAACACGCTAGGCGGCGCTCCACAGCTTATGAACAATGATCAGATATAATCACATTCGCTGCTTCACTTCGAAGTCTCCCCTTTGTGAAGCAGCGCCTTTCACTGACAAAGGAAAGATATTTGTCCTCATGTGTCTGCTTCAGGATCTCTCGCTCCTGTGCTGGAAGTTTCCATTGTTTTGTTCACAGTCACTATGCGGTTCAGGTTCCACCTCAGTGAAATGTACTTTCACACATTGAACCATGGTCTATTCCAGTCGAGGCCTTGACCAAATTCAGTGAGAAAGCTCTTGCCATTTCGAGCCCGGGATTTAGAAACAGACGAGTTCAAACACAATTGGCAATGCCCGTGTGAATCTGAGCTGTTCAGTGTGTGCATTGGAGATTGGCATCATTCGTGACCTGAAATAGGTATTTCTCCTGCCGTGATCTGAATCCCAAGCAGAAAGATGTGAAATAACCTCCTTCATACTCTGCCCTTAGCCGTAGTCAGCAGGATTCGGGACCCCAAATATAAACGCCACAGGATGTCAAGTTCATCGATGTCATCACTCAGAGACGACTATCGTACCACCTCACGTGGTTGCCTTTCCGGGTCTCTCTGTCTGTGGAGCTGAGAGACAGTGAATCATTGTTGCATGTGTTTGAATTCAATGACCTGAGCGTTCGAAAGGTTTAAATATCGATACGTGGTGTGTCTGGGCGTATCATCGTGCTAGATGGAATAGAAAGTCAGATAAAAACCAAATCATAAATATCAGGAAACATTCAGCAGGTCTGGCAGCATCTGCACAGAGACAACCAGAGACACCGGTTCAGAATTTCGCCCGAACTTTATGAGAATTCCGTTTTCTCCCACAGTTCCTGCCACACCTGCTGAGTTTCCTCAGCATTTCCTGTTTCCCCTTTGTGAAGCAGCGCCTTTCACTGACAAGGGAAATGTATGTGTCCTCATGTGTCTGTGCATTGGAGATTGGCATCATTCCTCACCTGAAAGAACAGTTTCCCCCCGCCGGGATTGGAATCTCAAACACAGAGATGCAAAACAAACTCCCTCTTGCTCTGCCTTCAGCCACTGGCAGCAAGATTCGACTCTGCAATAAAAAATGGAATTTCCCGTTTATCAGTGCACTCACTCAGCTGTCCCTATCGAACCACGACACGCCGCTGCTGTCCCGAGTTTCTCTGTCTGTGGAGCTGAGGGAAGTGCATCATTCTGCATTTGCTTGAATTCAATTGCATAAAGCTTTGAAAGATTTAAATATCGGTACATAGTGTGTCTGGGTGTATCATTCCGGTCACTGGAATAGACATTCAGCTCGAATCAAAAGCAGAAACTGCAGGGAAAACAATCATCCGGTCTGGAAGCATCTGTAGAGAGAAAATCAGAGACGCCGTTTCAGAATTTCCACGGAATTTTATGAGAATTCAGTTTCCTCCCTCAGGCACTGCCGCTCCTGCTGAGTTCCCTCAGCAATTCCAACAGCAGATCTTGTCACAACAATACTCTTCATTTCAGTCCGGACAACCGAGAGGCACAGATGTGCTTGCAAGGAATTATACAGCCCTGGAAGGTGAAGAGGGAGGAGTGAAAGACATGTTGGGTGTAATTGAGATGTGGACGAGAGTATCCCAGTTGCTATGCTGAGATTTGGAGGTGACGTTACAAATTCGCACATTCTGCGTCCTCTCAATTGCAGAGTCCCTAAATTATCAAACAAGTGTGCCTGGGCATGAGTGCGGAATTGATGCATGTGACTTGTGAATTTACTTTCTGCATGATGAGATTTCTACTGTCCGGCAAAGGATCTGCTTCAAGAATGATGAAGAATAATATGGTCTTGCTCTTGAGGGAGTGCAGTGAAGGGTTACCAGGCTGGTTCCGAGGATGGTGGGGCTGACGTATGAGGAGTCATTAACTGCGTTAGGATTGTTTCCTCCAGAGTTCAAACGGATGAGGAAGGACCCTCATAGAGACTTATAAAATCTTAGCAGGACTAGACAGGATAGATAACACATTCCTCAGAAAAGGAGACCAAAACAGCACATAATATTCGATGTGTGTCCTCACCAAGGCGACAGCAGATCTCTGCTCCTGGACTCAATCTCTCACAATGAAGGCTCTTATACCATCTTTTCATCAAGCAGGAAAGCTACATTGCATGGAAAGCACATTATCTGAAATGCACTTGAGCATCTTCCAACGACGAGAGCATGCTGGTGACCTCTGACACTCAAAGTGGTTTCATGGCAATATCATGTGCTTACATGGCAATAGACACAGAAATGTATATGCAGTTACATAATTAAACACACTCACTGCTGTAGAAAATCACTGCAGGCAGACCTTGAGTATTAATCAGTTTATTGATGCATCATAGGGACACACTCCGCCCGAAGAGAGGCTCAGTAGAACTCGGTACTATCGCAGGAAATTACAGGATTATAGAGAAAACAAAGAAAACAAATGTCTCCATTTTTTAATATTCAAGTGATACCAGCTGCTCTCCAGTCTGCAGGGACTGTATTGGAATGTATACAATCCTGGCAGTGAATGCATTATCTACTGCTGGAACCACTTTGTGAAGTAAGTTTGTATGTAGATTATCAGGCCCTGTGGGTTGATCCACCGTCCATCCCGGCAATTTTCAAAGCAACATTTCTTCACTAATATTGATCAGCCTCAGTTCCCCCACTCAGTAAAATTTGCATTCTCCAACATTTCTGGTGTCTGATTTGTGTCCGAGAGTGTGAGAGTTGCACATCACAGAGACAGGGCTTTCGTCCAAACTGATCCATTCCAACCAAATTATCCTTCCATGGTAATCTTATTTCCCTGCACTTGGCCCTTTATCCTTCTGAACAATTCCTGTGCATGTATTTGTCCAAATATCTTTTAAATATTGTTAATGTTTCTCCCTCAACCACTTCCACTGGCAGCTCATTCCGTATGCTTATCAGTCTTAGTGTATAAAAGTTGGCCCTCAGGTTCCCTTATATTATTTCCATCCTAACCTGAGACTGATTCCTTCTAGCCCTGGATTATCCAACGCTGGGAAACTACTGAGTGCATGTCTCTCATGGTCCTTTACATTTCTATAAGATACCCCGTAAATCGCCAACCCTTTAACTGAAAAATTAAAGATTCAGTAGCCGAGTCTCCGCATCAACGATCTCACTCTCCATTTTGATTAAAATGTTCTAGCGTGTCATGGTTGCTCGTCCCCAAGGGATCTGCTACAGTTAGATTAGCAATGATGAAGTTCTCATTACACAGCATCCAGCGTAAGATGGCCTGCTTTCTAGTTGGTTTCTGCACATATTGGTCAAGGAAACCATCCCACATACAGTCCAGAAATTCCTCCTCTCCACCATTGTAACTGAATTGGTTAGTCCAGTCGATGTGCAGTTAACATTATGCATGATCACCAAAATTCCCTCATCACATGCATCTCTAATTTCCTGTTTACTGCCATTCCCAACATCACTACTGCAGTTTGGAGATGTGCATGTGACACCCACTTATGTTTTTTACCCTTGTTTTCTTTTCACTCTACCCATAAAGACACCAAACTGTCAGAGTTGGTATCCTTAAAAGAGATGAACAAACCTACATGACAAGGAATTGAGATATTTCATTCAAAAGTTGACCTTGATTTGATGCTAATTAATCTTATCCACTTTCAATGAGTTGTTTCATAATGCTACAGCTGCCAGCTAAAGGTGATGAGCTGGAATAAGCGTGCAGTTGCTTTCTCAATAGATTGATATCAGACACGTATTGTTGACATTTTTACCATCAATGTAATGTCAGTGCTTCTCCAGCAGATGGAAGTGAGGACTGATAGCCGCTCCTCCTATCAACATATTCAGGTCTGTGGTGATACACTGCTGGTACAATTGAGACTTAATTGTCGGTTTTCTTAGTCACGTCACAACCATTGCACAAAGCGGTATTAGATGTTTTTGAAATACATGACGTAAAGCAGGCATGCTTAAGTATTACTGAGTCATTAGTCGGTATACAATCCATGCAGGTGAAGGTCAGAAATACCATGGGATAGACAACGTTGCTGGAATAAATTTTAGAATCATTAAATTATTAAGAAAGCATGACAGAGATCAGAAGATAATGAAGCATGTAAAGAAAGGCAGTGTATTAATCACTGGCAAATTACTCTTCACATCAATTGACCTACAGACAGAAAGACTTTTACACTTAATGGTAAGGTCCTAGGGAGTGTTGCTTAACAAGGAGACCTTGGACTGCAGGTTCATAGCTCCTTGAAGCTGGAGTCGCAGGTAGACAGGAGAGTGAAGAAGGCGTTTGGTATGCTTTCCTTTATTGGTCAGAGTATTGAGTACAGGAATTGGGAGGTCATGTTACGGCAGTACAGGACATTGGTTATACCACGTTTGGAATATTGCGTGCTATTCTGGTCTCCTTTCTATCGCAATGATGCTGTGAAACGTAAAAGGGGTTAGAAAAGATTTACCAGGATGCTGCCAGGGTTGGAGGATTGGAGAGGTTGAATAGGCTGGGGCTGTTTCCCTTGGAACATCGGAGGCTGAGGGGTGACCTTATCGAGGTTTCTAAAATCATGAGGGGTATGGATAGGATAAATAAACAAAGTCTTTTCTCTGGGGTGGGTGAGTCCAGAACTAGAAGGCATAAGTTTCTGGTGAGAGGGGAAAGTTATAAAGGAGACCTAAGGGGCAACTGTTTTCTTGCAGAGGGTGGTTCATGTATGGAATGAGCTGCCAGAGGAAGTGATGGAGGCTGGTACAATTGCAATATTTAAAGGACACCTGGATAGGCATATGAATAGGAAGCATTTGGAGGGGGATGGGCCAGGTACTGGCAGGTGGGACTAGATTGGGTTGGGATATCTGATCGGCATGGACGAGTTGGACCGAAGTGTCTGTTTCTGTGCTGTACATTTCTATGACTCTATCAACAAAGGTAGTCACAAAGAAGAATTCATACAGATCCCTGAAACAGTATATCGGGGGTCAACCTGAAATCTTGATGTACTGAATCTGGTAATGTGCAATGAGTCAGATTTTATGCATGGTGACAGACTGAAAGATTGCCTCGGAACAGCAAGGTTTGAGCATTCATTTGGAGAGGGAGAATCTTACACCCGAAACAAATGTGCTCAGCTTATATAAGTGTAATTGTAAACGGATGAGGGCAGAGTTTGCTGGAATGGACCAGGAAACGGGAACAATGTGAAGAACAATGGCAATCCATTCAGAGAAACAGTTCAACGCTCACAGTAATGATATAATTCAAGTGAGAAGGAAGAAATCTAGGAAGGGGACGAGTGCATTATGTTTATGTAGAAGAGTTGCAAATAGCAACAAATTGAATTAAAAGGAAAACATAAAAAGTGGGAAATATTTTCGGTGAGCAGAACATTCGGAATGTTCACAGAAATATCAATAAGCCAAATTAGACAGGCAAATAGACGTGCATGGAATAGTGTAGGGGGGATGGGCTTCAGATTAGTATGACAGGGCGGCGCAACATGGAGGGCCGAAGGGCCTGTACTGCGCTGTAATGTTCTATGTAAAGATTAATAAGGAAGGAGAAGGTAAACATCGAAAGCGAAACTACAGTTGATATTAAAGTGGACGGCAAGAGCATTCTTAAATAGAAAGAGCTGAAGAGAAAAACCAACGTGAATATAGGCCCATATTGAATGAAGCTGGGAATTCCTGACTGGGAACCACGAAATGTCAGAAAAGATGAATAAATAGTCAGCATCTGCCTTGAAAGAAGCAGGCAATGAACATTCTATAATTACGAAATAATGAATGGCAAAAGAAACGGTGAGCAATGCAATACAATGACTTTCACTACAAAGAAAACGTCAGAGAAATTTACAGGAGTATTTACCGCAAAAAGCATTGGAACTAATGAGGTGCAAGCCAAGATAGAAAAATAAGTAAGAAAAAAAATGTGTTGGATGCACTAGTTAACTTTCCAATAATCATTAGGTTTCAGGAAAGTATGACGAGATTGGCAAAGTGACAAGTTAACACCTTCACTCAAAAAAAGTAAGGACACAAAAAAGTCTGACTGAGGCCATGATTGGTCAATTAACATCATTTATTGGAGAAATTGCGTCGTCTATAATAAAGCACGTCACACCAGAGCATTTAGGAATACATGACATGATCAAGAGGACTGAGAATGGATTTACAAAAGGGATATATCACTTGATAAATGTGTTAGAATTCTTTGAGTATAAGGAGGAAATTGTGATTTTTTTTGTTTTCTGAAGACATTTGATAAGTTACCACACGTAAGGTTATTTAACAAGATAACAGCCTGTGGTTTCAGAGGTATTGTGTTACCAGGGGGAGAAGATTGTGGAAACCACAATCGTAAGAGTGTTTGATTCCACATTTAACATTACAGGATGTCAATCTGTAGCTGGTGGATACCACATAAATCCGTTTCAGGGGACACAAATATTTACAAAGTATTTTAACGACTTAGATGAGGGAAGTGAATGTACTGCAGACAAGTTGGCAAATGACACGAAAATTGTAGAGGAGGTTAGTGGTGGGTATGAAGCAAAACAGTTTGCAAAGGGTGATAGATTGGAAAAGAGAGGGAACAAGAAACTTTGCATATTAATATAATGTGGTAAAGTAAATGAGAAATGACATAAAAATGAAGTTATGAATTTTAGCAGGAAAGGTAGAGCAACTGAATGTTATTTACATAAAGATTGAATTCTGAAATCTACGAACAGATTTGGGAATCCTCATCACAGAATGACGAAATGCCAGCTTTTAATTTTAACTGCAACAAAGGCAAACATAATGTTGGGCTTTGTTTAAAAACTAATGGAATATTGAGAGTTGGAAAAAAAATACGAGCAGATAAATGCGTGGCTGAAGAACTATTGCAGGGGCTAGGATTCACATTTTCACCAACAGAAATGACATCTTTAAGAAGGACAGGATTCACTTGAATTGGAAAGGGACCAATACTCTTGCAGGAAAACTTTCTCGTGGCACCCTGAAGGCTTTAAGCTGGTAAGGGTGATGGTGAGACTCAACGCAACAGTGAGAAAAAGGAAAAGGTTGAGGATGGTAAAATAGACACGGTGAACCATTCGAAGAATCAAAGCAGGCAACAGTTTGGCATAAATGAGGTAAGACTGCAAAGCAGCATTTACTTGATTGCAAGAGGCCTGACAAATGGGCAGTTGAACTTAGGGCATGGATGGGAATTTGGGATGGGGATATCATAACCATTACAGAAACGTGGCTCAGGGATGAACAGGACTGGCCGCTTAATCTTCAGGAGTGTAGATGCAATATAAAGAATAGACAGGGTGAGGGGGAAAACAAGAGAGGAGGAGGAGTGGTACTGGTTCAGAAGCACATTATGGCTGGATGTTGCGAGGAAATTCTGGGAGACTGCCCAGTGACGTTACATAGATGGAACCTAATTTTGAGAAAGGGGTGATCACCTTACTGGAAGTGTAATCTATTCCTCCCAATATATAAGGATATAAGCGCAGTCAGAAATCACGAGGGTCAAAAAGCGGCATGACATCACTTTGACAAATAAAGTTAAAGAAAATCCCAAACGATTCTATTAATACAGTAAGGGTACAAAAATAATCAAAGAGCGAATACAGCCGCTTAAAGATCAACATAGCTGTCTGTGTGTGAGACCACAAGAGATGGATGAGACACTGAACAAATATTTTGCAGTAATATGTGCATGGAAACTAAGGAAATTAGGAAATACATAGTGATGTCTTAAAAAGAGTTCATCTCAGAGTAGAGGAGGTGTTGTATGTCTCGAAGCCAAAAAAACAGAGATAAATCCCTGAAATCTCTGACATCTGATCAGGTGTTTCCCAGAACTCAGTGGGAAGATTAGGAGGAGATTCCTGAAACCCTTGCTGAGATATTTGCATAATTGATAATCATGGATGAGGTGCTGGAAGACCGGAGATTGGCTAATGTGGTGGCGTTACTTAAGTAGGCTCTATTACTGCCAGAGCCTTTGAGTTTTTCCACAATTTCCGTTTGTTTTTGTTTCAGATGCACGACATCTGCAGTTCTTTTGATTTTTATTTTGTGGTTGTGGAGTGTTGTCTTTTGGATCGGAGGTCTGTAAAAACATAACAATACCAGAACGTAAGAAATGTGAGAAGGATTAAGCCATCTGACCCTACGAGCCTGCTCCGCTGTTCAACAAGACCATGGATGATCATTCCGTGGACTGAGCACCACTTAGCCACCTGAAGGCTCCCTGCCTCCATTCCTGATGAAGGACTTTTGAACAAAACGTCGAATTTCCTGCTCCTCGGATGCTGCCTGACTCGCAGTGCATTTCCAGAAACAAACTCTCAGCATTTAATCTATAAGGTGACCCTGAATAGGCTGGAGTTTTTCTTTTCCCTGCAGCACGAGGAAAGGGGGCTGAAGGTTGGCCTGAACAAGATCCGGAAATCATGAGGGGCATTGTTATGATGAATAGCCAAGGTCTTTTTCAGAGTGTTGGCGAGTCCAAAACTATAAGACAGAGGATTATGGCGAGAGGAGAAATGTTGGAAAAGGTCCTGAAGGGTAACGTTTTCACATAGATGGTGGTATATACACAGAAAAATCTGCTATATGAAGTGGTGGAGGTGACTATAACTTTAAAATTTAAAAGGCAGCTGAATGTGTGTACGAGAAGGAAACATTTAGAGAAATATGGGTCATCGGTTTGCCATATGATACTCAGTCAAATTGGGATTTCAGTTCACCACAGATGAGTTGGAACGAAGGATCTACCTCTGTGCAGTATAACTGTATGACTGTAAGTTTTGTTAAAACTGAAAATAAGCTCTCGTCATATCACAGCTGAATATTGTCAACTATTGTGGGACTTGTATTATAGGAAAGATACTCTGGAATCTGCGACAATCCACATGAGGTTCAGCAGACTGATCTTGAGGATGGAGGGACTGTCTTGAGAATAGAGATTGAGTAGTTTGAGCTTGTACCAATTGCAACATAGATTATTCAGTGGTGACATTCTGAAATTTCAGGAAACATAGCGCGTTAATAGCAGAAATGTTGTTTCCACTTTTGGGCGAGTCCAGGACCAGGGAGTGTAATCTCTGGCTGAGAGGTCACAGATTTAAGGCAGAAGAGAAATTCTTCTCCCAAAATGGAGTGAATCTGTAGAATTCTTTACCACAGGGCACCGAGGTTGGGCCATTGCACACTTTCAAGGGTAACTGGCAGAGTTTGAATCGGTAATGGAATCAGTGCTGATTGGGAAAAGGCTGAAAAGCGGAGGTGAGGATTATCAGTTCAACCACAACGTCATTGAATAGAAGACAAAACTCCATTCGCAAAAATGCCTGCTTCTCGTTCTTTATAATTGAGCTTGAAACACATAAATGCGGATAAATCCCCAGGACCTGATCATGTGTAGATTCGAACTCTGTGGGACCCTAGTGAAGTAATTGCTGGTCCTCTTGCTGAGGCATTTGTGTAATTAATAGTCACAGATGAGGTGCTGGAAGATTGGAGGTTGTCTGACGTGAATCCACCGTTTAAGAAACAGTAAGGACACGCCAGGGAACTATAGAACAGTGAGCGTGATGTTGGTGGTGGGAAGGTTTATGGAGGGAATTATGAGTGACAGGATGTACGTGCACTTGGAAAGGTAAGGACTGATGGCTTTATGCGTGGCAAATCATGTCTCACAAACTTGATTGAGTTTTTTTGAAGAAGTTACCAAGAGGATTTTGGAGACTAGAGCAGTGGACGTGATCTATATGGAATTCAGTAAGGCGTTCAATAAGGTTCCCCAAGGGAGATTGGTTAGCAAGGTGAGATCTCACAGAATAGAGGCAGAGCTAACCGTGTGGATACAGAACTGGCTCAAAGGTGGAAGACAGAGGGTGGTGGTGAAGGGTTGTTTTTCAGACTGGAGGCCTGTGACCAGTGGAGTGCCACAAGGATCGGTGCTGGGTCCACTACTTTTCATCATTGATATAAATGATTTGGATGCGAGCATAAGAGGTATAGTTAGTAAGTTTTCAAATGACACCAATATTGGATATGTAGTGGACAAGGAAGAAGCTTATCTCAGATTTCAATGGGATCTTGATTAGATGGGCCAATGGGCTGAGGAGTGCCAGATGGATTTTAATTGAGATATATGCGAGGTGCTGCATTGTGGGAAAACAAATCTTAGCAGATCTTATAAACTTATAAGCTTGAATATATGGTCACATAACAGTATAGGAACCAAACAGGGCACAAAATAGTATGACAAACTCTTCAACTGCTGCAAACCAATGAGGGCTAGATTTTCAAACTGTTGTTATCACAATGGTATTTTTTGGTGCCACACTCAATAAGTAGAATAACACTTAATATTTCTGCCACTCCACAATTTCTCGAAGAGTTAATACTTTTACAAGTATAAAAGCAAATTACTGCAAATGCTGGAATCTGAAACTAAAAGGGAAAATGCTGGAAAATCTCAGCAGGTCTGGCAGCACCTGTAAGGAGAAAAAAGCTTTGACAAAGGGTCAGTGAGATTCGAAACGTCAGCTCTTTTCTCTCCTTACAGATGCTGCCAGACCTGCTGAGATTTTCCGGCATTTTCCCTTTTACCAGCTTTGTTGCTTTAAATAATTGTGTGTTGTGTCTACGTGTGTGTGGTTTGTTTCTACTTATTTCTGTTCCTCAGTGGCTTGCAATGTAATGCTGCCGTTCTTCTCTCTCCACGAGGACATTGTTGCTCGTGTTCCTCTGAGATCAGTGCAAAACTCTCCAAGTTAATTGTAAGCCCTACACGTTTTGGTTAAGATTCACCTGCAACCTGGGGTGCTACTTAGAAATTTGAGTATTGATGGGAAAAAATGGAAGCCTATTCTGATCAGGACATTTTCAACAGTAGCAACACAGAGGGAAAAAACGTTCAAACTCCTTAGGCAATGAGTGCTGATTGATAAAACCATACAGAATGGACGAGAACTGCCAAGTCTTGTGGTTTGTTCTGATTTAAAAAATCGACAGTTTCCATTCTCAGTTTTATTTGGCAGGACAATGCCTTGAATAATCAGTCAACCAGCCCTTTTAAAATTTAGCAACGGTAAGCTGTCAACTGTCCATCCTCATCTAACTAGCCCATTTTCCATTGATAACATCTCCATCAATCATGGTGCACTTTCCAACCCAGCAGAACTCTTTTCTTGTGCAGTGTAAAATATTGTTCCTCTTTATGTCGATATTCCTGCAGCTATCCTGATGAAAATAA
Organism: Hemiscyllium ocellatum; assembly: GCF_020745735.1. Classification (NCBI taxonomy): domain Eukaryota; kingdom Metazoa; phylum Chordata; class Chondrichthyes; order Orectolobiformes; family Hemiscylliidae; genus Hemiscyllium; species Hemiscyllium ocellatum. The sequence goes on from NW_026867601.1 coordinate 54,645, forward strand.
GATTTTTTTTTAAAAAAACTGGAACAGTACATGTGCTATTTTAAAGCAATACCCAATACGTGTATTTGAATATGGGAACTCTGTGCAATTGGAGTATCCAACATACAGCTGATATGAGTAAAACGGAATCTAGCTTTAGGACTCGAGATGGTTTAACCCTTTGAAAAACCTATTCTATTCTTAGAAATCCTCTTTGACCATTGTATCAATCTGGATGTTGGAAGATAATTTTCGAAAATTGATCATTTCTGTGAACTGTTGTTTAATACATTGCTGAAACGTTGGAAATTGTTTATGGATTATTCCATTCATAAAACAACGACATTTTGTGAAATCATGAGATATGCCCAGCACAAATACGAGCCCCATTTAATGTTGTTTGGACAAGGCTGGTAAACTTAAATTTGTGTTTATCGAGAAAGGACTGAGATCTTAACTGTCTCACTGCCATCTAAAGTTTGAAATTTAAACTTATGTATATCTTCAAATTCTTCATGGTCTTGACCCACGCACTGTCTTCTACCCGTTCTATAAAAACTCTGTTCTTTGGTTCTCTGATTGCTGTATTTCTTCCTTTTGTCCATGTTTGTGACCGAGCCCCCTTAATTGCCTTTATTCTATTGATCACTTCCTCAGATGACCTCTAGAACTCATTCACTCTTTTTGAAAGCCCCTGTTTCACGTGTCTGGTCATCCTTCCTAACTCTTCTGGTACATGCCAATAACTTTCTCTTGTTTGGTAATCAGTACATCATTTGCAGTTAAAGCGCCTCATAAATAAGAGAATTTAATGCTCATTTTGGCAAACTTAATTCATGCTAATTGGAATGTATCTGTCAAACCTCGAGCAAAACTGAAGCAGGAAACAACTTCAAACTGTGTGCACATCTGATCCAAAATATTGCTGCTTCTCATTAGCTTTTCAAATGCACTGATCCATTCCAAATTGTGGACTACACGTTGAAATTCAGAGAAAATTGTTTCTGATGATGAAAGTGGTTGTTTCTGTACTTCTCCCATTTTTATTGATCTCAGCCCAAGTCACAGTTCTGAATTTCAGAGTAGGTCAGGACTTTTTTTGTTGGACTTTATCAAGTTTGACCAGTTTGCCACACCTTCATGTTCTGGTATATTGGAACCAGGTTTACATTAGTCAGACTGGATACAGCCCATTTGGATACAGAACTGGCTCAAAGGTAGAAGACAGAGCGTGGTGGTGGAAGGTTGTTTTTCAGACTGGAGGCCTGTGATCAGTGGAGTGCCACAAGAATCGGTGTTGGGACCTAGACTTTTTGTCATTTATATAAATGATTTGGAAGCGAGCATAAGGGACACAATTAGTAAGTTTGTAGATGACACCAAAATTGGAGGTGTAGTGGACAGCAATGAAGGTTACCTCAGATTACAACAGGATCTTGTCCAGTTGGGCCAATGGACTGAGAAGTGGCAGATGGAGTTTAATTCAGATAAATGTGAGGTGCTGCATTTTGGGAAAGCAAATGTTATCAGGACTTATACACTTAATGGTAAGGTCCTGGGGAGTGTTGCTGAACAAAGAGACCTTGGAGTGCAGGTTCATAGCTCCTTGAAAGTGGAGTTGCAGGTAGGCTGGATAGTGAAGGAGGCGTTTGATATGAAATCTTTTATTGGTCAGAGTATTGAGCTGCCAGAGGAAGTGGTGGAGGCTAATACAATTGCAACAGTTAAAAGTAATTGGGATGGGTATAAGAATAGAAAGGGTTTGGAGGATATGGGCGGTGGTCTGGCAGGTGGGACTAGGTTGGGTTGGGATATTTGGCCGGTATGGACGGGTTGGAACGAAGGGTCTGTTTCCATGCTGTACATCTCTATGACTCTATGACTGGAAGTGGGGAGTATTCCACCACACTCCCGAGTTGTGCCTTGTAGATGGTGAGTAAACATTGGAGTGTCAAGAAGTGAGTTACTCACCACAGTATCCGTAACCTCTGACCTGCTCTTGTAGCCAGTGTGTTAATGTGGTAAGTCCAGTTGAGTTTCTGGTCAATGCTTACGCCAAGGATGTTGAAAGTTGGGGATTCAGTGATTGTAGTCCCGTTGAATGTCATGGGGTTGCGGCTTGAATGTCTCTTATTGGTGATGGTCATTGCCTGGTAATTGCGTGGTGTAAATGTTACTTGCACGTGTCAGCACAAGCCTGGAAATTGTACAACTCTTGTTGTCTTTGATCACGGTCTGTTTCAGTATTTGAGGAGTTGCGAATTTAGACATAAGCTTACAGAGGACATACTGAACAGAAGCAGACCAGTTGGTGCAATCAATTCATGCCAGTGCTGATGTTCCACTCAAGATATTTCACACCTTCCCTCATCTAAACTGGATATTGTATTTCCCTATTCCACTCCCTTCAATATGCTTGTCTAGTTTACTTGAAATATATTAAAGTATTCGCTTCATCCATTCTGTGTGATCGCATATTCCCTGTTCTCAGCTTATTGATTGAATCTGTGGATAAGGACATCGACCTGGACCCAATGTACCGACCAATGTAGTGGACAGCTGGAACTGACAACCAGAACCGATAGATTCAAACCACTACAAATGCCAGAGGAAAGATCACAGAAGCGTTTCACAGGAGGCTCCCAAGCACTGAGGATGTCACCTAGACAGGGGACGAAACGTCTGCAACACAAATTCCCAGCTCGGCGAACAGAAACACAACATATGCGACTAATGTTTGAACAGTTTAGGGAGAGCCTCTGTGTGTGCCGATTTTCATACAGTGAGCAATTCATTTCAAATTTGAAAATGCATACGTGTGTAAATGTCTGTATTTAGGTTGATCATTTATCCCTTGCAGAGGTAAAAATTTCATGTTTAATGATCAAATGATAAATTACAATACATGGGAAAGCTTCATTTTGTGAATTTCTTATCAGGCCTCGAGTAGTTACAGATCGTTGGGTGTTCTGGATATCAGATTTGGCGGAGGCAAATCGAAATTGATGGATTATTTGAAAAATCTACATTTGTTTTCATAATGGATTCATACTACATATATAACTTCCAAAACTAATAACCTGTGACTAGTAGAGACGTTTTCAGAGTCTCGAGACCAGATCGGATCCAGAGTCTGCAAACAGTTGTAGTGATTGGTGCTGAATTCCACCTGTACATCTGAGTTCTGCCTTGCCTGACCGAAATCGAGCTGTGATTTATCATTTTTGAGGGTTCCTGTTCAGTAATATTCCTGTATAAGACATATCTCAGTCTCATTTAATGGGATTTCAGAGGTGTGGTGTGTCAAATAGATCCCAGAATTTATGCTCCATGAGTCATACGTGTGAAAAAAACTCCAGTTGAGAGAATCCGCCCTTGGTTTGTTCATGTGCTGTGCCTACATCTGTGACTGAACGTTGACATTTTCGGCTGATGAACGTTTAGTTGGACACTGGGGTGTCGATTTATGCATTACTAACCCAGGCTGTCTGACATTGGGACTACTTTTAGTTTAGTTTTTAAACAAACTCAACTTTCTAATTCCATTGCCTGCCTCTTATACGTTTCTGTGGAGCAATGCTCCTGATTTTTATTATTATGTAACCCGTGGGCGTGGCGATTTGTGCTTAAGAGGAAATAGTGACTAATCATTCTCCCTCTGGAGAATCCCTGCAGACAGACAGTGTGAAAGATGCATTTATATTAGTGGTCGACATGGTGGCGCAGCATTAACCTTACGACTGGATGAAACAACTGGACAGATCAAGTGAAAAGTGTTTGCTGGGAAGGGAGTGGGACGTGTAAACTTGGGAAAATATATTTTTACTTGTTGGCCTTGAAGAAAGAATTAAGCAAACTCAAAGTTACTGCCTTTTCATTCAAGATTTATTAACCATTTCAGAAGCATTTTTATCGAAAAACTTATGTAAAAGTTAATAGAAGTGAATATATTGACTGGATGCTATATTGAGACGAGATCGCATGCACTATGAGTCGTGAATTTTATGTACATCAGTAACAATCGCCAGAAAGAGAACACAAGGGCTCAACATATAAGGGAGGCAACCATTCTGAATAAGGATCAAGTAAAAAAAAAGACAAAACAAATTGAATTCAAATAATTGGGAAGCTATAAACTATTCCAACTATAATCATCTCAAAGATATCAAAGTGAAAATGAAAGGACATCAATATTTATCTCAGTTACACAATGACAAACTTAAGTGATCTCACTGTTCGAGTCAGCAACAGGACAGATTGTAGATTGGCAGTTCAGAAGCCTTGATAAACAGATGAGGAAAATCTACGTTGTCCACAACTCATTCACTTAACCTGGAAAAGAGAGATAAAATCATGATGCAGATGACTATGATCAGATGCATTCAGGTTCTCAGTTGTATTCAGTGGCACACTTTCATATTTCACAAAACATCTTTGGCTCCTTGCTGTGTGAAATATTTGATTTTTCTCACCTTCACCAGAGTGACGGCAGCACTGTAGAAAATACTCAGGAAGAACAGGGTGATGAATGTGGAAGCAGTTGTCCAGATATTGCCATTATCATCCTCATAGTCTTCAATCCAAGTGCGATCTATTGAATCTATGAATATAAAGCCAAGAGAACGTATTCAGATTGTTTATTGATCCTGACTGATCTGCACCTAAGTATTGTAATTAGAGACCTTTACATCTTCTTTAGGCAGTCAAGTGTTTCTCAAGTTTCTCTATCTGCATGTATTAATGCATTATTGACTCTCATCAAGAAATTACTAATACTAACTGCACATTTTTCCTTACTGTCCGTGCCAGAACACTTTGAATTACTTTGCACTTTAATCTATTATTGAAGAATATTATCATTTGAGGAATACTTAAAGAGAACAAATATTTTAATTTTATCGTTATATTTTAAATATGGGCTGTGACCGCAGTTTAGTTCAAAATTTTGTCCATCACTGGATAAAGGTTCAAATGTGGTTCTCATCTTCATGCTATCTTGGTGACCAATTGCTTGGCAAATCATGAATGCAAACTTCACCTACAGTAAAAACATTGCTTCATATTTTTATTTGTAGGATCTGCATATTTAGGAATAAGTTTTTGTCCATGTCTCTCTTAATCTATATTTTCTACTGTTTGTTGTGTATATTTTTCCTTGTGTTTATGGATTGGAAATGCGTATCTCTTACTTTACACTTGCATTTTGAAGTGTTGCATGAATAAACATACACATATTCTTCACTGCTGATGTGCTCACGTGTATTTTGTATGTAAATCTTGTTCCCTTCACAATGTGTATGTATCATCATGCTAAAATGGCACTTCATTGACGCCTATGTTTATCTTTTAATGTTCTTGTGCGTGTTTAGTTTTCGTTAGTGCCATCCTACCAATAGACAGCAGGATCTGTCTATTTCAGGTCCTACTACATTAGGTTATTTTCATGTTTGTGCGCAATAAATGTGAGAATGCAACGTCATGTTTGGTGGATGTTTATCTTTGCATGATGATCTCTGTTTGTGTGGCAATCTATCCTAAACCATTGCCTGATGTGCTTGTTTGTGTTATTATGTGTGGATGTTTGCTGATGCTTGTGCCATTCTCCTTGTTTAATAAACGTCCCATGACTTGCATGTGAGACTCTGAATTTATGTGTGTGTGTGAGACCATGTGTAAGTGCTGATCAAAGTGGTTTAAAAATAAATTAAGCTGCCTCTGCAATCATATGCTTGTGATCATGAAAAGTAAAAAATAATAATATTAATGTCTAACCCTGTGCTCATATGTGCCTGTGTGAGTTTACATATGGGAGGACATTTTTCAGATGTTGTATCTGTGTGCGTATGAATGTGTGTCTGTCAGCTTTATGCTGCATGAATAGAAATGCAGTCATGTCAATTTGTGTATTAATGTGCATATATGCTTTTTGTAATGTGTGTGGATATCCTTGTTCACTTGTGCACGTGTTATTCTTTCTTGTTGTGGTTCTGCTCGCCGAGCTGGAAGTTTTTGCTACAAACGTTTCGTTCCCTGGCTAGGGAACATCATCAGTGCTGTTGGAGCCTCGTGTGAAGCGCTGCTTTGATGTTTCTTCCGGTATTTATATTGGTTTGTTCTTGCCGCTTCCGGGTGTCAGTTACAGCTGCAGTGATTTGTATGTGGGGTCCAGGTCGATGTGTCTGTTGATGGATGTTCTTGCCGTTTCCGGGTGTCAGTTTCAGCTGAAACTGACACCTGGAAACGGCAAGAACATCCATCAACAGACACATCGACCTGGACCCCACATACAAATCACTGCAGCTGAAACTGACACCCGGAAGCGGCAAGAACAAACCAATATAAATACCGGAAGAAACATCAAAGCAGCGCTTCACACGAGGCTCCAACAGCATTGATGATGTTCCCTAGCCAGGGAACGAAACGTTTGCAGCAAAAACTTCCAGCTCGGCGAGCAGAACCACAACAACGGATACCCGAGCTACAAATCTTCAATCAGATTTTATTCTTTCTGTGTATGTGCGTGTTTGTGGGAGCTTAGATGAGTGTTCAAGTACCATTTGCATGTGTGGCTCTGTGTATGCAAGAGTGTGTGACAGTTCATTTGTGTGCACGTTTATGTGTGTGCATAAGCATGTCTCTTTAGGTGAGAGACTGTGTATGTGTTTTTACGTGTATATTTGTGAGCATTTCTCTGCAACAGTTTCAGCTCTTATACTAGACTGTAGTTTGCATTATTGTTCCAGTTTTTATGGACTGTCAACATTTATATCTGACCCTGATGTTGTCAGGAACATTTCTGATTGTCGTGGCTCCCCATATAACATATAACAATACAGCGCAGAACAGACCCTTCGGCCCTCGATGTGAGCAACTCTTTTGTTACAGCGAAAGAACTTCTGTCTCTGAGACAAGTCATCTGAGCTCAAATCCACACTACTCCAGATATGCAGAATTGCATTTCTGAACATGCTGATTACAAAATATCTACAAATGTTCAGTACGTGAAGCAAAATTATGTCAGATGTTCCAATATCGGAATTTATCCCATGTGCACCAGAAAACTGAGAGAATACTATGGACTTCAAACTGGGATGATGTAAATACCAGTTTTGGATTAAGGGGAGTCAATGTTAACAAACTATTAATAGGGTCAATCGAGTTCGGCAGACACAAAGGTATTATTTTGCATGGAAACATGGAATCTTCAGACAGTGAACAAGAAGCGGATTGTTCCTGTCAGCAACTGGGTTACATTACAGAGGAATTCTATCCTGAAACTCTGCAGAGTGAGTAAGAGTACAGACCATTAATAATTCCCCTCTCCCCCTACCTCGACTCAACAACAATAACCTTCCTTTCGGGTCTCTTTGGTGTGGAAATGAAGATGCATTCTGTCAACCACTGCACTGGTACAAGATCCCTCGTTCCACAGAAACATGTGTTATATTCAACTTACTCTGCACTCGTTGCAATTAGTATTTTCCAATCAAAACTAATTCCAAACGTCTCTTAAGATTGCAACTGGTGCATTGTGGCAGTTTAAAACCGACATGAATTTTGTGAGAATGTGCAATCGGGGAATCAGGAAAACAAAGTTCAAAATTCGTGGTGTTCACTTGGCAGAAATTGGGCATTTTCAGATTTCATTTCACTGGGATTTTAGATGAATAAGGTACTTTGCAGAATCCGACAATGAGTGAGCTTTAGTCTGCTTCTGATCCTAGGTTTGTCTGAGCAGGGAACATTAACTGCACAAGACTCGAGTCCCAGACCTGTTAATATTCCAACTTAACTTTACAGGTGGACTATAAGTAAAAGTAGGAAACACAATTAATTAAACGGTTGTATGTTTAAATCACAATTGGAGGAAAACGCTTTATTACTTCTGTTGAATCATTAAAAGCAACTTTGAGATTTTTATTGACATGAATTAATAGTGTCCATCAATGCAAGTGAAATGTTCACAAAACTCGGTTTACCGCTGGATTTATCGACTGTTCTGTTGATGATCTTCAATGGAATCGCTTCATGTCCCACCACACAGGAGTAAGAAGCACCGCTGGCCCACTCCTCTGCTGTAATGGATAACAGGCTGTACGTGAAGAAGGAAGTGTTCTCGCTCTCCGCCATCACCTCGGTGTTCTTGTAGTTACTGGGATTCACTGGCTTGTCATTGTTTGTCCACTTGACGAAGATCTCTCGGGGGTAGAAACCTTTCACTAAACAGGTGAGGGAGAGAAACCTCTGAGTGGAAACGTCTTCTGTTGGTGGCAGTAGGATAGACACTGATGGCTCCAGTAGCTTTTCTCCTGCAGAATATTTGAAACAAATTTAAATCAACTATAAAAATCCAGAACCAATATTGCAACTTCACCACATATTAAAATATGCCAGTTTTGTTTTTAAATTTGGGTTTTATACACTCTCATTTTCTAAACGAGCAGAATGATATCCATTCTATTCATTAAGAGGAAAGAGTTTAATTCGAAAGTCACCTCCATGTTTCTAACCCACAACTCAGACATCCTGTCCATTTGTCGTTGCTGTTGTTAAAAACACAAACCAAGCTTCTTCCTACTTCATTTGACTTATAATCATAAAAGACCGACCTTTGGTCCATTTTGTTCTCAATAAGATATTTAGCTATTCTGCCATCAGACACATCTTTAATGCTCCCAACGTTATTTGAAGCCGACCAAAGCATGCCATGAATGTAACTGGATCGAGATTACACATGGAATACTTTGTTCTTTCATCTCACCACTCACCATTTTTCTTGTGGATGGAGTCTCTCAGAGGAGTCGGTAGATACGGATGGTTCACCACACATTCAAAACTAACGTGACTCAGCCAGGTTTCAGTAGAAATGCTTAACTTGCTGATCACGCTGTCGGGATCTTCTCCAGGCCGGTCAGCAATCTCTGATTTCAGAGTCTTCTTTTCTTGTATCCAGGTGACATTGACTCCAGAAGGAAGATTGGACACAACACAGGTTAATGTCACCGTCGCCTCCAGTAAGACCTGTTCTACTGGCGGTGGTAGGATTTTAACTGTGTAATCGTGGCAGTCACTAACTGCTTTGAAACAGAAAGTAAGTCAATGAAAAATGCATCTTTAGGATCAAAACACCAACTCTTCAGGCTATTCCCACATGAAGTGAAGAAACCACCTTTAACATGGCAACTTCCAACTATTATGGTTCCTGTTGTTTATATATTTTGATTTGTGAAAACATTTGTTATTATCTATAACATGCCCCGCATAATCATTCATAAAGAACACTGGCTTTGTAACAAGTGAAACCTGTGAAAAAGTAAAATCAAAGATATCATGTCGTAACACATGGAATTACCTTCCTTCCAGAGTTCTTCTCTCACTTAAGACCATCCATTGATACTTGTGACAAGAGTAATCTGAATATAACGACTTAATTTCTATGTTCATGAAACTTACTTGCAAATGCTGCTGAGCATTCTGAATGCCAAATTACATCCCCAGTTTTGGGGAAACTGTAATTAATCATAATTATTGTCTTTGGTCTCATGCATTTGCAGAGGATATAAGGTGTTAAAGGGGCAGTGATCAGTCACAGAAATTCTATTCAATACGTTTAATGTTATTGAAAATAATTTGGATTATTGGTGTGAGATCATTCCTAAAACATACCATGAGATATTATTATTCCTATCAAATTTGGAGTAGATCTAAAAACAAAACAGCGAATTTCTTAGTAGAACAAAACTAAACAAATACGAGTGTCTTAAATTATTCTACCAAATTGATGGAAATTTGCGCGAGCATTAATCAGACTTCCACTGCTCACTGTGTGAACATCTCCATTCTCACACTGGGCTCAATCAGCCTGACTAAATTCCTAGCTTGTTCATCCCTACTGTAGCCTTCCCACTAGAATATATTCTCCAGCCACATTCACTAATTGCAGAGAGTATCTTAAAGAGGCTCAATTAGGTCATGTTTATCCAGATTAATCAAATGTGATACCAACTTGGTCTGTGGCCTGGTCCCATGAATGAAGTTGAAGAGCTCAATACCAGATTAAATCTATGGTGCACAATGCCTAAGGCCAACAGGTCATTCCTGAGCAGGAAATGAAGCATTGAACACATTTTGATTTATTTTGAAAAAGGCTCGCTGCATATTTTACCATGTTATTTTGAGACCACAAGATAGTAAGATATAGGAGCAGAATGAGGCAATTCGGCCAATCGAGTCTGCCCTACCATTCGATCGTGACTGATATGTTTCTCCACCCCATTCTCCAGCCTTCTCCATGTACTAACCTCTCTATTGCCATCTTAAGTACAGTCACTGACTTGGTCTCCATAACACTCTGCAGCAACAAATTCCACACATACACCACCCACTGGCTGAAGAAATTCTTCCCCATCTCAGTTCCAAATGGTGCATCCTTTGACTCCGAGGATATGCCCTCGTGTCCTATTCTAGCCTATTGGGCAAAAACATTCACTCCATGTTCACCCAATCTCGGTCTCTTACTATGATCTAACTTTCAAAGAAATATCTCTCTGACTCTGTTACCCGGTCTCCCCACAAGAAACGCACCCCTCCCCCACCCCCAACCCCTTTATCCTTAAGGAAGTCACCAGGCACTCTAACTGCCTCTCCAAGTGTGGTCAGCCAATATACTACTTTAAAAAAAAACTGTTAATCCAGCTCACTGTCTATATGTCTTCAATATGGAGGGAAACATGCGTTTCTGATTTGACATAATGTTGAATTATGAGCAATGCTAAACTAACACTCAAACTGAAATACTTGACACGTTTGTGAATGGGATGCTGCACACCTTAGTGCTGTTCACTCAGTTTGATAAATGTGTGTATCTGATTCACATCGTAGTTCAGAACTCTTGTATGTATGCCTTACCCTGGGGTGTGGTGATGTTTTGACTTTGAGTGCTCTCTCCATGAGTGACCTGGCAGGTATACACTGCGCTGTTGAACCATTCACCATAAGGGACTGTCAGCCGACTCATCACCGAGAAGTTCCCATTCGCCTCACACACAGGAGACGTGAAGACAACAGAATCCACGGATTGGCCATTTTTCAACCATGTCACGGAGATTTCCTTTGGATGGAAATCAGTGATTGAACAGACGATGGTTGCAAACTTGCTGCTTGCGATTTCTTCACTGGGACTCACGGTGAGAAGGAGAGTTGGCTGGAGACGTGAACCTTCATGAAAAACATTGTATAAATTATCTGACAAATTTGATAACAAATACATTCAGTTCTATTATAACAAAGTTAGTATGGTTAATAGATACTAACCTTGATACTAAAAGCATCATAATTGTGCAGAGTGCAATAGAAGCTGAGATCAACACAATACAATTGGCATGACGATGTGATAATGATAATGTAATGCTAAAATTAGAGGTCACAGCAAGGAAGTCAAGAGGCACAGAAATGATAGGTCAGTTAAATCAGAGGGTGAGATAGTAAGGTTGGATGGTATTCATTTCAATGAAACGAGTATGATAAACAAGGCAGATGAGTTAACGGCATAAAGGAGGAAGTGTTGATATCGTGGAGACATGTTGAGAGAGGGGCATAAGTGACAGTTCAATATTCCAAATATAATGCCTTCAAGCGAGACAGGGAAAGATGTAGAAGGGAGGGAAAGATTGTTGATGTTCACCAGTGTGAGGGAATATTGGATATAGAAAACATAGAGAAGTGTTGTGATGTTTTTTTTCAGGAATTAGAACAGATGATGTGATATGCTGTCTTGCTGGATGAAAATAGTTATATTTTAGGGCAGATAAAATGCGTGCAGGCAAAGGATGAAATAGTGTGTCTCTGGCAATAATTTACAATTCCTGGCCACAGGGGATATGGCAAAACTGCCAGTGTGGTATTGTTATGCAGGACGGATGAAGGGAAAAACAATGAAACCACAGGCTCGGCTCAGGCTAGCCTCAATGGTAGGGAAGACATTGTAACTATGGAGAGGGGAATTAACCTTCATCTGCAAGATTAATCAACAATTCTCAGCACGATTGTGACGGGAAATCATGTCTGAGCAATTTGATGGTAGTTTTCGAAGAAATATGTCGATATCCAGATGATAGTAAAGATCAGAGCCAGTTGAGATCAAGTCAATTTGACGAACTGAATCCTGAGTTGTGAAGTGCAGAGGATAATGGTCATAGGATGTTTGTGTGGTTGGAAGTATATGTCTAGTGGTGTTCTGCAGGATTCAGTGTTGATTTATTGATGCCTCTATTATGTAAAAATGATTTAGAATATACTGCAGGAGATTTGGCTAGTAAGTTCACAGATAAAGCGAAAATTGCCGTGTTGGCAAGTAGTCAGCATGGTAGCTTTAGATTGCAGCAAGATACAGAAGGGTTGGCCACTTGCGCTGAGAAATGGCAAATTGAAATCATTCTGGATAAGTGTAAGGTGATGCACTTGGTCAGAAGAAACTATGAGGTATTATGTTTTGAATGGTGGAACCCTGAAAAGGATTGCATGCCCATCGATCCCTCGTAGTATAGCGGCAGGTGGATAAATCGGCTAAGAATGTGTGAAGCGTATTTGCTTTTATGAGCCAAGACATTAACTTTAGGTGTTGGGAGATGATACTGGAAATTAATGAAACAATGGTTAAGCCAGACATGAAGCATCGTGTGTAGTATAGGACTGCATGTTATGGAAGGAATGTGATTAGACAGAAGGCAGCATTGCTGAGATTTTCCAGGATTTTTCTGGGCTGGAAGTTTTTAATTATGAAATGTGATGAACCAAATTGGGGTTTTCCTCGGAGCAGAGAAGGTTGAGAGAGAAGATTATTGTGATGTCTGGAATTATGGTAGACATACACAGAGTAAACAGAACAAAACCTTTCCCCTTAATGGATGGAACAACGTCTCAAGGGCATAGGGTTAAGGTGAGGACAGGAGGATATCGGGGAAAACAAAATCACACAGACGGTGTGAGTCTGCAGCTCAGTGCCAGTAAGTCATGTTGAGGCTGAGCCCCGCATAATATGTGAGAAATATTTAGATGCAAATAAGAAATGCCAAGTCACACAAAGCAATGGATCAATTGTGGACATATTGAACTGGAATACTTAGGGGGCTGTTATTGATTGGTTTGGACTGGATGGGCCGAACGAACTTTTCCTGTGCTTTACATCTCTATGACTATGTCAAATGTATTATAACTGATGACCTATTAATGTTAACTACAGATGTGCTGTTCACCTCAGTTCCCACAAGACTTACATGGCATTCCAGTGCTCTGCTTTGACCCGCTGTGTTGAACCTCACAGGAGATGTTGCTGCAATCTGCTTCAGACTCAGGCAGGGTTAACTGGCTGCTCAGGGTGTAAGTTCCCTTCTTGTTTCTCACGGATGGATAAGTCTTCAATGCAGTCGTGATTGTCTCCCCACCTTTCTTCCAAGTCACGTTGGTAACGTCAGGGGAATAGTCCATGGCCAAACAACCAAAGATCACAGAACCGTCAGCATTGTGTTGCTGACAGGAGGAGACAAGTCCATAAAGTGTGGGAGGAGATACAGTCTCTAGGATAGAATGAACAATTGAGCAAGTCAGTTTCTGTTAATTCGACCTTATTGGTTCCCCAAATGTTTCCTCAGCTGTAAATGTATACCAGTGTGTTCCTGCTAAAATCTTCAGCATACTTTGAGTGTAATTTTGCTTCCAATCAGTCGTTGATCATCACCTATTGGTTCCCTCTTCAGAAACATGCCCTCGACCTTGACAATGACTATATAACTTAGAAATAAGAACACTCTGATCCCACAAAAAGTAACTGTTAGAAAATCTCATCAACTAACACTTTCATTGGATTGCAGGTGACGAGCAGAGACGTTTCACAAAATGCAAACCAAGAAAACGTGGAAGTTGGAATTGGAAATGAAAACTGAAGTTACTGGAGAAACCCAACAACTGGCAGCATCTGTGGAGAGAAACCAGAGTGAACGTTTCGAGTCCAGTATCCCTTCGTCGCTTATCAATGTCAATCAGAATCTACTCTCTCTAAAGAAGGCAGTTGCAGGGCACTGGGACTGAGAGAATGTCTGTCACAGCTGATATCATGCTCATTATCTGGAAGCTCAATGATCGACTTCACAATTATCTGAATTCTGAAGGACTCTGAAACATAGAGGACCATTAAGGTTCAGAGACTTTGGAGTGTGACAGCTAGCTGAACTGAGCATTTACGTGAAAATGATTTGAGAAATGAACAAGTACTCTTTTACTTCAATAACTATCAAACTTACAAGCAGTTCATGGTAAAACTCTAATCTCTCAGACTAACCACCGCTCTGACTCTCTGTCTCAACCTCAATTTTCACTCACATTGACAACCCCTACACTGTTACACGCTCATTCACCCTCGGAACACTCGAGCCTCATCACAAGAGATAACACACATTCAAGGCAATCCATATTCCAGACGAGAATGTAATCTCGATTCCTTTCACTCAATTCCACTCCTGCTACACTGCATCTGGTTCGTGGTGAATCTAGTCCTGACACCAGACTTTTCACAGCCCCTGACAGGATGCCACTTCCCCAGATATGACCTCAGACCTTCACCACTGACCTCTCATCTCACCCAAGTCAACCTGTGCACATTGCACCCTAGCTGAAAATGTGTTGCTGGAAAAGCGCAGCAGGTCAGGCAGCATCCAAGGAGCAGGGGAGTCGACGTTTCGGACATGAGCCCTTCTTCAGGAATGAGGAGAATGTACCAAGCAGGCTAAGATAAAAAAGTAGGGAGGTGGGACTTGGTGGAGGGGCGTTGGAAACGCGATAAGTGGAAGGAGGTCAAGGAGACGGTGACAGGCCTGAGTGGGGGTGGGGGTGGAGAGGTCAGGAAGAAGATTGCAGGTTAGGAAGGTGGTGCTGAGTTCGAGGGTTCGGACTGAGACAAGGTGGGGGGAGGGGAAATGAGGAAACTGGAGAAATCTGAGTTCATCCCTTGTGGTTGGAGGGTTCCTAGGCGGAAGATGAGGTGCTCTTCCTCCAGCCGTCGTGTTGCTATGGTCTGGCGGGGGAGGAGTCCAAGGACCTGCATGTCCTTGGTGGAGTTGGAGGGGGAGTTGGAGTGTTGAGCCACGGGGTGGTTGGGTTGGTTGGTCCGGGTGTCCCAGAGGTGTTACCTGAAACGTTCCGTGAGTAGGCGGCCAGTCTCCCCAATATAGAGGAGGCCACATCGGGTGCAGCGGATGCAGTAAATTTTTTCCACACTGCATCCTAGCTCTGTTCCCATCTGCCCTACGTCACACTCCAAGCTTTACATTTTGACATCATATCCACTTGCCACATCAGTACAGCGCCCTTGTGTCCCCAAAACAGCCCAGCCGATCAACTAACCTTCCCGACACCCTGCCCACCTCTTAACTAACCAACCCGGCAGCCTGCCCAGCTTTCAGCTAGAGAGTCTGACACCTTGACAACCTCTAAACTAGCTAATCTGACTCACTTCTAAGATCTCAACTAACCAGTTCAACACCCTGCCAAATTCTCAACTAACTAGCTTGACACGCTGCCCAAGTCTTAGCTAACCAAGGAGCCACACTGCCTCCTCTCAATTAACCAACCCGACAGACTGCTCACCTCTCAACTAACCAGTCCAACACACTGCCCACCTCTTAAATAACCAGTCTGAGACCCTGCCATCCTCTCGATTAACCAGTCTGACACCCTGCCAACCTCTTAACTAACCAGCCCGACAGTCTGCACATCTCTCAACTAACCAGTCTGATGTCCTGCCAATGTCTGAACTAACCAGTCTGACACCTGTTTATCACTCAAATAACCAACCTGACTCCCTCCCCACATCACAACCGACCAGCCTTGCACACTGTTGACCTCTCAACAAATTGGCCTGGCACCCTGCCCACCTCCAACTAACCAGCCCCGCATCCTCCTCAGCTCTCAACTAGCCAGCCCTGCAGCCTGCTGGCCACTCAATTAACCATCTTGGCACCAGGGAGACACCCTGCATTGCTGCTCAAACGACCCCTCACCAACCAAGCACAATGCGACCAAGTTATTTCCTTGTGACCATTATGATTTGCTTTGATGCCAGCCTGCCAGACTAGGTGCATGCAAGCTTACTGAGCAGCCACCCAACATCTCACGGCCTATCAGCTCAAAATCTACCACATCACCAACCTATCTTCTCACTAGATCTGCAGCTTCCAACTTTCAGCGTACTCCACATTAAATCAGAGATTTAGAGAGTCATATAACACAGAAACAGGCCCTTCAGCCCAGCTCGACCATGACAACCAAGGTTCCCAAATTAAACAAATTCCATTGTGTTTCATTTGACCCATATCTATCCAGATCTAATCAGTTCCTGCACCTGTCCAAATGTATTGGAAATATTGTAACTGGATCTGCATTTGTCACTTCCTCCAGCAGTTCATTCCAATGTCAGGTACAGTTGCAACACAAAATCCCAACCTTTATACTCAATGCTCTGTGCAATGAGGACACAATTTACAAACACATTCTTCAACACGCCAGCTACTTGAGAAACCACTTTCAACAATATATGTATCTGATCCCTCAGGTCACTGTGTTCGACAAAGCTATCCATTGCCATATAATTAACTCTTAATGATCAATGTTCCTGAATCACAACCCAGTGCACTACCATTCATTTTAAGTTGTGACCTGATTTCTCTTCCCAAAATACAATGAGTCATATTCAGTTGAATCTGAACTCTATTTGTACCCTCCTCTGCCCATTGGCCCAGCTGATCATGATCTCGTTGTACTTTTAGATAACCTTTATTGTCAATTATACAAACAATTTTGCTTTCATGTGCAAACTAAACAACCATGCCCCATTTAATGGTTTCACAATTTTTAATCAACATTGCACATGGTTCACCTTTTTCCCCCACATACCTATTGTTTCCTTCAACACTTGAAAAAACTATCACCTTCATGAAATCATTTGATGTTTTGACCTCAACCCCTTTCTGTGACAGAGAAATCCAAAGGTTCATTCTTTAGTTAAACAGTACACAAAAGGATTCAACCTTATCATCTGTGGGTAAGACTGTTGACTGTTCCTCCAAACGTCACTACATTTTGACTTGCAATTCGTTCATTGCCCCTTTACTCTTTCTAGGTCATAGCCATGGAACTCGCTTCCTGACAGAGCTGTGAAAATGTGAATACCACACAAATGTCAGAAAGTGAAGGAGGCCAAAGTCGACTGATCCCTCAAGGAGACGTAAAATGCCTAACATTTCCACGCCTATCTACAGATGCAAATAACTACTAGAAAAAGTGAAGATGATTCTGGCGCCTGTGTGTCCACACAAAGATGACGTGCTTAATAGTTTCACTTTGTGTCGTTTGATTGTATTTCCAGTGAACTACTTCTTACTCATTTAATGGACAAGAAGCTTTCCTCATTTTTAGCACGGCAATCATACTTTATACTTCCCTGGAATAAAGATATATAATGTTCAATTAAAGGGATCTGACGATTGGGATGATTGGGTTGGAAATTGTCAGAAACTAAAAACTTGTTTTCACGAGCAATTAATTACAACCTCATTTGTCACATTACATACTCACACAAATGCCTTTCAGAAATAGTGTCTCCCTCTGTTATGTGCAGTTGAATCATTAAATCTGATTCAATAATTCTATACAGCAGCCATTGCCCTCTGGAACAGGTTGTTACTTCATCATACAGTTTCTTCTGAAATTATGGCTCTACATGAGATCATTCACTTTCAACGATGACCTGCTATTAAATATTTCTGAAAATTCACAATTTGGTAAAACATATTTTGTCTCTGAACAACTTGTTTCCTAAAAAGGGCTTCATTTTTAAATGAAACAACAAACTTTGAATGCTAGAAATCCGAAATAAAAACAGAATTCTCTGAAGAAAATCGGCAGGTCTGGCAGCTCTTGTGGAGAGAAAGGAAGCTTAACATTTCAAGTGCAGTGATCCTTCTTCAGCAAATTGTTTTCATATTCTCCCGCACGAGAACTTATACCTATTGGGTTAGACAGTGATTAAGTTTACCTGACTTCTGTTGGAAAAGCACTATAAGAAGATGCACTGGGTGATCTGAGATATCCATTGAAGACTAGTTGAAAAGCTACCACCAAAGTGTTGGATTCAACCAAAATCCCACTGGACTGAACAGTCAAATTCAGTCACAGTAATGGTTTGATACAAACGAAAACTGCTCCGACTTAATATCATCAAATATGCTTTGGAAATAATTAATTGTGGTTTAGTTATAAATGGTATTGATAGAACAGCAAGTCAAGATCCCGAATTTCTTTGAGGAATTACACTATTAACTCAACAAACAATTCCTAAAAGCCTGTGAACGAACATTGATTTGAAAAAGGCTGCAAACCGCAAACTTCTGTCTAATACCCGAGGCCCAAGTCTGGACAGCTTTTAAATCGATTTCACAGGCCCCTGTGAGTGGACTTCCAATAATACTCAAAGAATTCAATGTGTTTTCCCCAGAAATAGCTGGATAAGACATGGTATTACATTCCTCACTAACACGTTGTAAATGTACACAATACATATGTCTCAGAGACAGAGACACTACCACTACATTATACCAGATCTGAACACAATCTCCCACATCACAGACCACCGGTTTGAGAGTGCTCAAATTTGTTAATAATTAACCCAGGATTTCAGCAACCAGGGATTGTTACAAAATGCTTACCCGATGAAAGTAGCATTTCAACAATTATCCAAGAATGATTTGATAGCAATTCTGAATTGTTCAAGCTCTATGGGAACTATAGAGGAATAAAACTAGGATTTGCGCTGCCATAAATTTACTGTCACTGGATTTCAACTGAGAACTCCCTTCCTCTTACCCTGTGTATGTTGCTGCACCAGATGGTCTGCTTAGCTTGAAATAGATTAGAGTCTTTAGAAGTGTAACATCACCTCTACCAGTAACATTACATGCTGACAATAAGTTCTTAATAATTCGATTCTACATTGTGCCACTAAATGTGTCACGGACAAGAGAGGCACAAAGAAAATATACAGTATATTTCCCTCTGTCTCACTGAATGATATATCCTTCATTGCTAACAACTGACTTCAGGGTCTTACAACTTGACTTTTGTTACTGAAGTGTTTATTCTGATTGTAACATTTCAGTCAGGTCTCTCAATTCTGTGGTGACTAACTTCTGGCAGACAAAAGTGGTTTCGAAGCACCACATGACATTGAACTGTCTGAGACACAGGTGTCTGAACTGGTCGATTTACAACTGGTCAGGAACAGCTGACAACTCGGTCGAGATAACACGGGAACACACCGTAAAACAGTTCTGATCTGAACAGATATATCTGCTCAATTCGTCACATCAAATGTATTCACTGTAATTTAACTTTCATGATAGGGACTAGCCAGAGAGAAAGCATCAATGCTTCTCAGAACGTTTTCACAATGAAGTAAGATTCCCTACTGATTTAATAAACTCAATAGTGATTGTAAATAAGAAACTTATTGACGTGTACCATTTCGCCAATTGAAGCACAGTTCCGAGGGAAATAGAAAATTCTCCAAATTATTTCTGCATATTCTTAAAATATTTCTTGAACTTTGGAAATTTTGCACACACTGCTCAAACCCAATACTGCATTCCATTGTGTAAATGCATATCTGATAGATACATTAGGGCAAGTATTTACTCTCAGATGTGCTTGGTAATGGCAAGTTATTTTCCTTGATCGCTCTTTCTAATGAACGATTTTTTTAAAAAAAAGAAAGTGTATGAATTGAAAACAGTTTCTGTCTGCATTCACTGCTTTAACTGATGTCGAAATAAATGATCATCAATACTCAACTAATATGAGCAATCTCATTCAGATTGTTACATTACAGAAATCGCACCAGTATATTAATTGAAGTAAATATTACTCTGTTCTCAGTGTTTAAATAAGCAATGTGCTCTACTACCCTCCAGTTCCTGTCTTCTCTAAACATGTGAATTCTTCTTCTGTCGGAAAGCATAGGCATAAAAGACAAAAGGGTGGCACGGTGGCTCAGTGGTCAGCACTGCTGCCTCACAGTGCTACGGAATCCGGATTCAACTCCCACCTCGGGCAACAGTCTGTGGGAAGTTTGCAGATACCCCCGTGTCTGGGTGGGATTCTTGCGGATGCTCCCGTTTCCTCCCACAGTCCAAAGATGGGTAGGCTAGGTGAATTGGCCAAGCTAAATTGCCGATACTGCCCGGGGTGAATGTACCTGGGCAGGTGTTTTGAGGAGGGTCAATTTGGACTTATTGGGCCGAAAGGAATACTGTAGGGAATCTTAAAATCTCCGATTTTGTATCATTTGTTCCCATGGTGCGTTGATGATGGATTATTTTAATTAATTCGAAATCTAGTCTTGATGGCATTATCCACTTCAGCAGTTGTTACCGAATGGATGACTATTCCGTTGATATGTTGTTGCAAAATGTATCTATTTACTTAAAACACACGGATTGGGAACATCTAAAGCACTGCGTGGATTAAATCACTCAGTTAATGTTACATTATTATTCATGTAAATCTAATTTAAGCAAAGGTACAACAATTAATTATTTAAAGTTAAAATGAAAACCTGATCAATTCAGTGAAAGCAATCTACTCTGCATCGAAACATTTGGAGCAATGATCTTACTAGCAAGGAAACTTGTGTGTAGGGTACAGCGGAAATGAAAGAAAATTCTTCATTAATGATATCACAGTAATGACACTTTTGCTCAATAACAAGAAAAAATAGAACATAATATTTCTGAAATTCTATTTATATTTCTTGAGACTTGCAAACTATTTGAAGACAGACTTTGCAATCTAAATAGAAAGTTGAGTTCTGTGTTTGGAATTTAAGGATTGGATTAGATTAGTCCTGAATTATTACTTTCAAATAAAAATCGCGCCCTAAGGTATCTGTTTTCCCTTCATTTCCAAACCCTTTGCGATTTGCCTTTCACTTAATATTAGCTTTATGAAAGTTCAACTCCAATGCTGATGGCATTGAATGTGGAAACTGCAGCGGTTCACTGTCACCAACCATGCAAATATTTCAAAAGCAATGTAGAGACTAAAAACAGCTTTACCAATATAACAAACTTAATTTTACCTAATCACATTCTCTCCTCAACTGAATAACGATTACCAAATCACAACACTGAGGATCAATGATGTGTTTGCAGCAAAACTGTTTTACTGCAAACATTTTCAACAGAACCAAGAACATAATGTAACCTCACAAAAAAATCTCAAATTGTAATCCATCAAAGCTGCTCGCCATCACACAAGCGAATGATTAAAAATAGAAATAAAAAGTCATAACAGCTGCCATGGTTCTGAGATAACTTATTGAACAACACTTAAAGCTTTAAGATTTTCGACAACAACTCAATGTATTATCAACCCACATAGTTTTTCTGAACATGTCAATCTTGTGCAGTGCACAGTAGAGCAGCTGAAGGCATCTATTGATTAATCGCCTTCAGGTCAAAATAAAATTAGTTCAATGGACAAACATTGCTCCATTATAATTGAATGTTATGATAATTTAGTCTCAATTACGAAATCTGATCCATTTGGCAGTTTAAGATTTTAGACCCAAATTTTATTTTGAATGAGGCTACTCGAAACAGACTTTAACTCGTTTACAATTAGAACTGAGATGTATTTATTTAAAAAAAATACCCGAAAAAGTCGTCTTTTTTTTAAATTTCCAACACTTCCGTGTTTCTGCCTTAAGTTGGTCTTCAGACAGTTACAAACGGATATAGTGTTTTCAATCAGTCAGAAAAAAAGTATTGCCACGAGTTTAACAAATGCAGAAACGATTCAGTAAAAAGAACTTCACAAAAGAGACAATCTCTTTTACTGATAGAAAACACCAATTACTGAAAGTATGAAAACGCAGTTCAATTCCACAAGTTGAATCAACTCAATTCAACAGAATCAAATAAAGCAAAGTCAGAACCCAATCAACGTTTCAACAGAAGCAAATAAAACACATTCAGCATCCAATCAAAAGAATGAAATGTGGCACCGCAAGAAAAATTCATGGCAATATCTAACGTTCTTGCACTCAACAAAATTTACAAATTAAATGACAAAATGCAATCTTGGTAAGAACATTATGTACACAGGGAATAAATCAATAATGATATTTTAGCATATATTGGTCCTGTCTGGTAATATTTCGTACATCTTTACGTCCTTAGCATTTGTTGTCGACAATAAAACTCACAGATAATGGGTGTTACTGACATTAAACATTGTTTAGACCACACTGATTAAGGTATGTCATGCAAACCAGCCACACAGAATGCACATCTGATTAAAACAAAAGATGCACTGAGCATCTGAATCCATCACCACCACTTTCATTACTTTCTGAGACTTAATGTAAGTCTATTGTCAGTTTTAACATAAATCAAACGGAAACAAATCAAGGCTCAGCACAGACTCTGAGTTTCAGTTAATTCAGTAATTATTCACATGAGCAGAATGTTAATAAAAAAAGACCCTAAGAAAGTTCACGTCCTTACCTGAAGTCACCGTCACCATGGTCCCTTGACCCCAGTAACCAAGATAGTCACAGCGGTCCATACCCTGGAGTGGGTAACACAATAACAAATTCTGCATAAAAACAAACGAAATCCTGCTGTTATTTTAAATATTCGGAAACACTGTCAAAACGAAGTCACAATAAATCGTCATCACGTTATAATTGCACTGTTGGATATTGATCATTCTTCCTAAATAATTATAATGTTTTATACTTCACAGATATGAGGTGATTCTAAACATCACCAACTGGTGCATCAGTAATTATCACCAATTTTACAAATTTAATTTACAATTTAAACCGTGATAATTGCACAATACCTCACAGAACTAACACCGAAATTCAAGTTTAGATAGTCTATACAGGTAAACATTGACTCGTTTCACGCAATGGGGCTGGACGGGTTTTTGTATTGGTCATAATTGCAGTGTCACCCCAGTATGTCACTATGAGACACATTGTGTCAAATATTACAGCGAGCTGCAAACTGTAAAATGCAGATATTTAATTTCATCAATTCCTGGATAGAAGTGATTCAGACTCCTCTAAAAATGATTTAGTGGAATATTTCAGCTTTTTCTATTCACTGTATTTTCAAAGCTCGGAATACTTTTGCAAGTTTAGCGTGCATTTAATGTGGTCATCAACATGAGGAAAGTAGAATAATTTTATAAATTTGTCCAAACTAGTCAATACTGGATGGGATTCAAATTAGGTCTCACGTTATTTTCTCGGTCCTTCAATGGTAATAATCGCCAGCTTGAAATAAACCCTTGTCAGTGGTTTTTGTGTGAGGATGTCACTGTACACATCACTGTGACCCACTGTAGTAGTATCTTGCACAGTAATAGATGGCGGTGTCTTCGATCTTCAGGTTTTCCATCTCCAACGCGAAGATGTTGTTTGATGTGTCTTTGGACGCAGTAAATCGATTCTTAATCGCTGGAGCATAGTTATTGCTGGATGAACTTTTGTATTGAAGCAGCCACTCCAGCCCCTGTCCGGGAACCTGACGGACCCAGCTCATCCAAGTATTGTCAAGATTGAAGCCGCTGGTTTTACAGGTCAGTTTCAGGGTGGCTCCGGGATGGCCACTTTCTGCTTTTGGTTGAGTTAAAACAATCTCGGACTGGACACCTTTAAAAATGAAAACAAAAATAACCCATGAGCATTAATGCTGACGAAACGATGCCTGAGTCTTTTACATTCCTGAGACAGACTAACATTGAGACAGTAACAAAGAGAGACATGAACAAAAACACACTCACATGATAAGAACGTCAGTAGCAAACTGAGAAAAATTGTTGACTTAATCATTCTGATAACTTGTGGAGAACGGTTCTGTCAAGAGCTCTCTAAACAAACCAGCTCCAGGAGTGTTGAACTAAAGCACAGTGACCCGGATTTATATGGCCAGTAGAAGGGGCAGGCTTACATGTTCTGCCTGTTGGTTTCCTGCTGGAGACTGAGACTGGATCCTTGTATCACCTTACACAGCCCTAAAAATTGTCGCATGTTTACACGAGGTTATTCTTAAACATGGAAATATACACACCTTGTGAAAATGTTTTGCTGATTAGCCTGCTAGGAAGTGTTTTTTGAATGGGGAAAGTGAAATTTAACAGCTTGAAGTATTTTTCAGATGAATTTTCCAGATATTTTGTTTAAAACAACAAAACAAATTCAATTGAAAGTTATCTCCCTGTGTTCCAACATGCATTTAATAGTAAATAAAACTAAAATTAAAGTTCGAAGATATTATCAGCCAAATAATTAACTGGCAATACTTTTTACTGGACACTCCAAGTGTCCGCCACACTACAAAATAACTTGTAAATCGTACCAGATGTTTCTAAATTCACTTTATGCAACTGAATACAGAGCGTGTACAAAGTGATTATGTATAGAATATTCAATTAGAAATTAATTCCGTTTAATTCTACGTTCAACCACAAGCAGTAAAAGCTAAAAGGAAGTTCAATATCATTGTCAGACAATACAATTACTGACTTTATTTCTGCAAGCACTCCAAGTTTCTCTCAAATTACAAAATAAGGTATCATTTCTAATTGGCGTTCCTAAATTCAATTTAGGCAAGCTAATATCGAGCATGTCTAAAATGAATCTGTTTAGAATGTGTGTGTGTGTCACTAAACTGTTTAGACACGGAGATTAGAAGAACTTCCCCATATTACCGAATCTCTCTCCTTGTATCTTTTTTCAACATGAACCGACCAGAAGATAGATATTTGAAAATGGATAGTAAAGGAAAGCTGTGTGCCCTAGAAATAAAAAGTGAATTGACAATGAAACGTAACACTCAGATAAACCTTTGAAAGAGAATCTAATAAAGTGGAGCAGGCCGGTCGAGAAGTTAGAAAATAATTCTCAACATTCAAACCATTGCAGGTAACTATTTGGGTACATCAGGAGTGTCTGGCAAGTTACAGAGTATTACATCAATAATTGCCACGGATGTAGATCATAAGCAGCACATTTCTCCGCGCATTGGTAAGTGTGACACGGAACTGTCAACGAGTAGAAATCAGTGAAAACTATGCATTACACTTCACCGGTGCTCACTGTGTATAAATGCCCCACTCGGTTTTACTGAAATGCATTAATCAGAGAATGGTGCAACAGGTTATGCGAGTTCAAGCCAATTCAAGTTTGTCAACTTACTTTGAGAAAATGACAAATGTTAGTACAATGTGGGAGTTTGGTTCCATTAAAGTCATATTCAAGGGCTTTAAAAGTCCTCAATACAAACGGTTTATTAACTATGCTGATCTTCAGCAGGAACTAATATAAATGTCTGTCATGCAGTCAATTTCCTGTTTCCTGATTGTCACACAGTGAATGTTATGTTGAGTGACCATCCTTGTTAAAGAAGAAATGCCAAGTGAAATGTGTCTATTTTGGGTAAAGTAGAAAATACAGTTTGTTTGGTGAGATTTTGTTTTAGTTGATTCATACTGCCTTAAATCTGCCAGATACAGTAGTTGGCAGCAATTAAGCCGACTGCAGAAATGGTTTGCGAGCTTCCAGTTTCATTTACCGGAAGCATCTGGAGTCTCTGCAGTAGATCAAAGATATTTTGTCTCACTGTTGACCACTTGCCAGAAAGCCAACATCAAACCATAACCACTGCCTCGGCATTAATAAATCTACTCAGCAACAATGCTACAGAAAATATTATTTTTTAGCTGTGCAACTTGGAGAACTGGTCCCTTCTCTCATTAAAACAAATATTCAGAGTCTCAGACACAACATAAAAGTCAAGGTTGAATTTCCGACTCAGTCCCGACTCAGGCGACTGACTGTGTGGAGTTTGCACATTCTCGCCGTGTCTCCATGGGTTTCCTCCGGGTGCTCCTGTTTCCACCCACTGTCCAGAAATGTGCAGGTCAGGTGAATTGGCCATGCCAAATTGCCCGTAGTGTTAGGTAGAGGGATAAATGTAGGGGTCCCGGTGGGTTGCGCTTCGGCGCATCGGTGTGGACTTGTTGGTCCAAAGGGCCTGTTTCTACACTGTAAGAAATCTAAGAAATCTAATCTAATCAACATTTCACTGGAGGATCACTATAGCACTCTATGAATTTGTGAAAAACAAATAGATAGCTAGTCACGGAGTCATGGAGTGAAATAATGGAGAAACATACCCTTCGGTCCAACCAGTCAATGGGCAACCATAATCTCAAACGAAACTAATTCCACCCGTATTGGCTCATATCCTCCCAAACAGCTCTTATTCATGGACTTAACTAAAAGGCTTTTAAAATTTATAACTGTATTCATAACTAACTCTTCTTCTGGAAGTTAATTCCTCACACGAACCATTCTCTGTGTAAAAGTTGCCGCTGATATCATTTTAAAACTTTTCTCCTCTCACCTTAAAAAAAATGTTCTCTACTCTTGAAATCCCCCAACACTAGGGAAAAGACATTTGCCATTTTCCTTACCATTCATGGCCTTTATAAACTTGTACAAGGTCACCTCTCGAACTCTTACGCTCCAGTGAAAGAAGTTCGAGCTATCTGGATATCCAACAGTGGATCTGTTCCTCACATTCTCCCGCGTGTTTAAATTAGAAAGCCTCCTGCCTCCCCACGTCCACATATAACATTCCTTGATTTTATTTCAAAGAATTGAAAGGGACTTGTCCTTCCTGTATTGTTCAATTTTATTTTGCTTCAAACATCATCACAAAAACTGTTGTCCATGTCATTGCTGATTCATGGGAGATCCCCGCGCGCACAATGTCTACTGAAATACCTACATAACCATCCTGAATGTACTTCGCAAGTACACCTCTTACTCACAAACACAATTAGACACCAGGAACAGTGAATACCCTCTCTGCACGCCGCCACACCTTTTACTTTGCCATTTGTGAAAACCGTACTGTCAATATTAAGTAAAATAAATATATTTGTTTTAACTTTCTTAATTCATGTTGCTGATCTTGGCAGAATAAAAGGATGTTGTTGTCAGCATTTCTGGGGAACATGCGGACATTAATTTTCATGTTAAAATAAATTTAATAAGTAAGTCAAGAACAGTTTAAATGACTCGAAAAACGATGATTAGAAATGGGTCATGAAGATTCTCAGGGCTGTGCCAACTGTTTCAATAGTGATATAAATCTGCCTACAGTTTTCCCATGAGTCAGCATTTAATAGCATTGGATATCATGTCTGTGTGGTCAATGGATTTGACCTTGCACAATGATCCCGACTGTAATGGCTCCGCATTGCCTTTTGCACTATTTACATCATATTTTGACGTGAATACAAGTAAGTTCCCCAGCTGCTGGTGGTGATAGTTTACACGATATCAGTTAATGTTAATGAAGCAAAACATTAGAACAATGACAATTGAAAAAAAAAATACGACATCCATGCAGACACACTCGTGGCCACAAATCTGATCACTTTATTACTGTCAGAATGGAAGTATTTTCGAATGAGTCTCGGAGGATGCTGCTAAGATTGGAAGAAAGCAGCAATAACGAAATTCGAGTTCGCCTGGAATTGTTCATTTAGAGCAGAGGAGGTTAAGGGATATTTTTCTTAAGAAACACTCAAATTTTATGCATGGATAAAATCGATGGGAAAAACCTCCTTAGTTTGGGGGTGGGAGGGTGGTGGAGAGTTCGATAACTAAGGTGCTTAGACATAAATGATAAACAGCAAACTCACGGGGACGATTCGGGAAACTCACAGCCTGAAAGGATAGTAGATGCAGGAACACTCAAATCATTAAAAATGAGCTTGGCTCTATACTTCACGTGCTATAATCTGATGAGTTATGGATAATATACTATGAATTGGGTGCAAGCTGGGAGGCTCTGTTTTTACATGGCACAGGCCTGATAAGCAAAGTGATCCCTCTCTGTCATTAAACATTTCTATTACTCTAAATCCCCCCCTTCCTACTTTGTTTAATTCGAAGGCTGTAATTCATCTGATTTATATGGGAAATGTTTCAAACTTTCATTTCAATGATATCCCAAATCAATAAACACCACCTGACACACTGTCTAGTAATGAGGAAATTAATGGTCTAGTTAATGATCCCAAATGATGCCTGGCTTAACATCCCTTTATTCAAATAATGATTTGGAGATGCCGGTGTTGGACTGGAGTGTACAAAGTAAAAAAATTACACAACACTAGGTTATAGTTCAACAGGTTTATTTGGAAGCAGTATCCTTTGGAGCGCTGCTCCTTCATCAGGTGGAGTACAAGATTGTAAGACACAGAATTTGCAGCAAAAGTTTACAATGTGATATAATTGAAATTAAATAATGAACTAGGTTGTCTTAAGTTTCTCATCTTTTAGAATGAGCATGTTGGTTTCAGTTCTTTCATATGTAAATAGCAGAACATTTATAAAGTTACATTCTCAAGTGAACTTTAACAATTCGTGTCATGTTGGCCCAGATAATTCATTTAAGTTGTGAGGTGTCCTCTGTGACACTGTCTGTGACACAATGTTCAGACTGATTCTAATCTAGAAAAAGGATTTACAGAATCTAACATAGATTCATGCAGGTTTGGAGAAAAATTAAATGTAATTCTGCAAGTACAAATTAACCCCACAAATTTCTTTGTGTGTGTGTGTGTGTGTGTTTGGGGGGGGGGGGGGGGAGGTTATGAGCGTTCTTGTGAGTGTGTGCGTATGTGTGTGTGTGAGTATAAACTGGTATAAGTCTGCCACAGGTTACATGTCTGACCATGTGAGTGTGGGAGTGTATGAGAGACATCTTGTGCATGAGAGGACCCGCATGGGTGTATTTGTAGGATCGCGTGTGTGTATGCAGGAGCGTGTCTAGGAATGTGTGTGGCTCTGTCTATGTTTAAAATCTGATTGAAGATTTGTAGCTCGGGTATCCGTTGTTGTGGTTCTGCTCGCCGAGCTGGAAGTTTTTGCTGCAAACGTTTCGTTCCCTGGCTAGGGAACATCATCAGTGCGGTGGGAGCCTCGTGTGAAGCGCTGCTTTGATGTTTCTTCCGGTATTTATATTGGTTTGTTCTTGCCGCTTCCGGGTGTCAGTTTCAGCTGCAGTGATTTGTATGTGGGGTCCAGGTCGATGTGTCTGTTGATGGATGTTCTTGCCGCTTCCGGGTGTCAGTTTCAGCTGTAGTGGTTTGTATATGGTGTCCAGGTCAATGTGTCTATTGATGGAGTTTGGGGATGAATGCCATGCTTCTAGGAATTCTCTGGCTGTTCTCTGTCTGGCTTGTCCTATGATAGTGGTGTTTTCCCAGTCAAATTCATGTTGCTGGTTGTCTGAGTGTATGGCTACTAGAGATAGCTGGTCGTGTCGTTTTGTGGCTAGCTGATGTTCGTGGATGCGGATTGTTAGCTGTCTTCCTGTTTGTCCTATATAGTGTTTTGTGCAGTCCTTGCATGGTATTTTGTAAACTACGTTAGTTTGGCTCATGCTGGGTATTGGGTCCTTTGTTCTAGTGAGTTGTTGTCTGAGCGTGGATGTTGGCTTGTGTGCTGTTATGAGTCCTAAGGGTCGCAGTAGTCTGGCTGTCAGTTCTGAGACACTCCTGACGTATGGTAGAGTGGCTAGTCCTTTTGGTTGTGGCATGTCCTCGTTCCGTGGTCTATCTCTTAGGCATCTGGTGATAAAGTTGCGTGGGTATCCGTTTTTGGCGAATACCTTGTATAGATGTTCCTCTTCCTCTTTTCGCAGTTCTGGTGTACTGCAGTGTGTTGTGGCCCTTTTGAATAGTGTCCTGAGTACATGAGTCTGTATGTGTGCGCATGTCTGTATCTGGGTGTATGCCTGTTTCTGTGTGTGTGTGTGTGTGTGTGTGTGTGTGTAGTGCAGTGAGGTCACCTGTAGTGTCACATGAACCCAAAGTCCCGGTTGAGCCAATCCCCACAGGTACCGAACTTGGCTATCAGCCTCTGCTCAGCCACTTTGCTTTGGTGCCCATCCCGAAGTTCACCTTGGAGGACGATCACTCGAAGATCCAAGGTCGAATATCCTGGACCACTGAAGGGTTCACCGTCTGGAAGGGAACACTCCTGACTGTTAATTGTTGTGCGGTGTCCATTCATATGTTGCAGTCGCTTCTGCTCATTCCCGCCAAAGTACCATGCTGCATAGCTTCCTTGCCTACAGTGTATGAGATAGACAACGTTGGATGAGTCACATGCGTTCACACACAAAGAGAGAAAACCAGATACACACCCAGACACAGACACACAGACACACACACACAGACACACACACACACACACACACACTCCTACTTGAGGAAAGACATTCTGGCTATTGAGGGAGTGCAGCGTAGGTTCACGAGGTCAATTCCCAGAATGGGGGGACTGTCTTACGCTGAAAGATTGGAGCGACTGGGCTTGTATACGCTTGAGTTCAGAAGGCTGAGAGGGGATCTGATTGAGACGTATAAGAATATTAAAGGATTGGACACTCTGGAGACAGGAAGCATGTTTACGCTGACGGGTGAGTCACGAACCAGAGGACACAGTTTTAAAATAAGGAGTAGGCCACTTAGCACTGAGTTGAGGAGAAATTTCTTCACCCAGAGAGTGGCGGGTGTATAGAATGTTCTGCCCCAGAAGGCTGTGGAGGCCAAGTCTCTAGATACTTTCAAGAAAGAGATGGATAGAGCTCCTAAGGATAGTGGAATCAAGGGTTATGGAGATAAGGCAGGAACAGGATACTGATTGAGGATGATCAGCCATGATCACAATGAATGGTGGTGCTGGCTCGAAGGGCAGAATGGCCCACTCCTGCACCTATTGTCTATTGTCTATTGTCTAATACTCGCACGGGCCCTCTCATAACACAAGCTCTCTCTCATACTCTCACACGTACACTCCCACATGCACATGCATCCACTCACAGACTTATACCCCTTTCCACTCACACTCATATTTACACACATATGCACACTCTCTCACACTGTCCACCCTTCGTGACACACACACACAACCACAAAGAAGTTTGTGAGTTGAATTTATACTTGCAGTATTAAATTATGTTTTGCTCAAACATTGCCTGAATCCATGTAAGATTCTGTAAATCAGTTACTTTTTAAGATTAGAATCAGTCTGAATATTGTCTCATGGACAGTCTCGCACAGGGCACCTCACACCTTCACTGCATTATCTAGGCCGACATGACACCAATTGTTAAAGTTCACAGGAGAATGTAACTTTGAAAAGTTCTGCGATTTACATATGAAAGAATTGAAACCAATATGATCATTCTTAAAGATGAGAGACTTAGTAAACATTCCAGGTATTTTTCATTACATAATTTCAATTATATCACACTGTAACCTTTTGCTATAAATTCTGTGTCTTGCAATCTTATACTGCACAACCATCTGATAAAGGAGCTGTGCTCTGAAAACTAGTGCTTCCAAATAAGATTTGTTGGACTACACCCTGGAGCTGTGTGATTTTTAAGTTTATTCAACTAAGGTCAATAAATTAAAATAACAAAGTGAAAGGCACACACCGTACATTTAGGCAGATCAGCCAGTTTCATGTCTCAGTAGACACAATTAAAATTCAGAACATTGCAGTGAAGAAAGATGAGCCCTCATAACATTGGAAATTATTTTTTTGATAAAATAATTCATTGTTGTCATGCTTAGAGTAATTCCTTCGAACCAACTTGCTTTTTTTTTACAGGGTAACACACGAGATGTTACTTTAATCCAATTGATGTGAACCATTTACACGTCAAAGGTTATTTGAAAACGTTCTTCATAACTGACATTCCAGCAAAGTTTAGAAATTATAGATCAAAATGGGCAGTTGCTTTTTTTTCGACTCAAGGAAGATCCATAGTGATGGTTTGCAGGTGGAAGTGTTTGGACCTGTGACTGTTTTCATTTATTGTTTTGACTAAGCTCTTGGCAAACAATGAACAGCTTCACAAGTTGCTATAACACGAACCTACCAACCAGTGGGATCCAGGAAGATGCGAATACAAAATTTAGTAAGGACCGAGCGAGGTTTGCAGATGGGACAACAAGTGACAATGACATTCAGCACAGGGATTCTTGACGTAATTAATTTAACGAGGAAGGACACAGAAACACAAATTCATGTCTCTGTTTGCATTTCCATAAACTATAAATTACTTTTCTATTATATTCTAAAATACTGGTCTTTGTCTGTTTGTAGTTGATACACCATGTCTTCACCTGGGCTAAGAAACTTCCTTTATTTATTGAATATAAGACTCTATCTAAAATACGCTGTACTTTCTCTCAGTAGTGACCCAACTCGGTCTCGAACAGATATTTAACCTCATCTAGCCCCACATACCAGCACTTAGCCTATATCCCTCTAAAACCTTCCTACTCGTGTAATCATCCAGATTCCTTTTAAATGTTGCAATTGTACCAGCCTCCACCACTTTCTCTGGCAGTTCAATCCATGCACGTACCACCCTTTGCATTAAAACGTGTTCCCTTAGGACTCTTCTATATCTTACTCCTCTCACCCTAAATCTCCCTCTCCCGATCCCCAGGGAAACCACCTTGTGTATTTATCGTATCCATGCTCCTCATT
This sequence comes from Hemiscyllium ocellatum, assembly GCF_020745735.1. Lineage (NCBI taxonomy): Eukaryota > Metazoa > Chordata > Chondrichthyes > Orectolobiformes > Hemiscylliidae > Hemiscyllium > Hemiscyllium ocellatum. The sequence continues at coordinate 87,328 of NW_026867601.1, forward strand.
ATTTTATAAACTTCTATAAGATCACCCCTAAGCTTCCAAATCTTCAAGGAAAACAGCCCCAGCCGAATCATCCCACTCCTCAGAATCTATTTGTCTCCCTACACACCAAATCCCCCTCCACACTTCACTGAATCTGCATGTCTCCTCATCCCCACACCCAAGGCTCTGCGTGTCTCCCTCACCACACCCCCAACACAACACAGTCCGACTCCCACAGTCTGAGTGACTCCCTCCCCACACGTCCACATCTCCAGTTCCCAGAGTTCGAGTTTCTCCCACACTGCACACCCACATTCCCACTCCCCAGATTCTGTGCTTCACCCTCCCCGACACCCACATTCCAACTCCCAGAGTCTGTGTGTCTTCCTCCATCCACGCCCCCATTCCCCGTCCCAAGAGTTTGAGTTTCTCCAAACCCCACACCCCCAACCCACTCCCAGAGTCTGCGTGTCTCCCTTCCCCTCATAGTCACACCCCTTCTCCCCAGCATCGAAGTTTGTCTCTCACCCCACACCCCAAACTACACTTCCCGAATCTGTATGGCTCCCCCACACCCGACTCACAGCAATCCCCATTACCAGAGTCTCTATGGCTTCTGTCCCCGCCCATACACACACACCATCAAACTCCCAGAGACTGAAGGCTTCCCTCTCTCCACGACCCCATTTCCAGCTCCCAGAGTTTCCCAGAGTGTGTTTCTCCAACACCACCTCATTCCCACTCCCCAGAGTCTGTGTGTCTCCTTTCTCCCACACCCCATCCCTACTCCCAGAGTCTGTGGGTCTCACTTCATCCCCACAACGCCATCCCCACTCCCCGAGTCCGTGCATCTCCCTCCCCAACACCTCCAATCCCTCTCCCAGAGTCCGTGTGTCTCCTTCCTCCCACACCCCCTTCCTCGCTCCCAGAGTCTGTGTGTCTCCCTTCACTCCCACATCCCCATCCCCACTCCAGAGTCTGTGCGTCTCCCTACCACCACACCTCTAACCCCACTCCTAGAGTCTGTTGTCAAAATCCCACAACATCTCCATCCCCACTCTCAGAGTCTGTGTGTTTCTCGCCCCCATCTTTAATCCCAGAGTCCGTGTGATTCCCTCCTCCTACACCCAACTCCCCACTCCAGTGTCTATGCATCTCTTCACCCATGCTCATCCCAACTTCCATAGTCTGTGTATCTTCCTCCCGCAACATCTCCACCCCCTTGCAGAGTCTATGTGTTTCCCTCTCCCTCACACACCCATCCCCACTCCCAAGGTCTGTGAGTCTCCCTCCCTCTACACCACCATTTCCACTCCTAGAGTCTGTGTGTCTCCCTGTCCCCCACTGCCCCACCCCCACTCCCTGGGTTTCTCTGTCTCCCTCCACTCCCCATTCCCCATCCCCACTCCCAGAATCTGTGTGCTCCCCTTTACCCCACAACCCCATTCCCACTCGGTAGAGTGTGTTTATCACCCTCCCCACACACCCCCATCCTGACTCCCAAAGACTATGTCTCCCTCTCCCCCCACACTGCCATTTGCACTCCCGGAGTCTGTGTGTCTCCCTGGTCCACACATCTCCATCCCCACTCCCTAGAGTTTGTGCTTCTCCATCCACACCTCCCCACACTGCTGAAGGCTGCAGAATATAGAATCTAAAACCGATTTTTTTAAAAAAACTTTATCATAAGAAAAAGTAACAAAAAGTGCAAGATCAGAAATATTAAAAGGTACAGTTGAAGTGCTCCAGATTTTGAGAATTCAATGATCTTGTTAGATGGTTTGGAGATTCATCCAACAACGTCCTGGAGTCAGACTGTTAAACCGAGTTCGAAGGTTGATTTGTAAATGTTACATCAACGTGATTGCATACCGCCCCATGAACTTGTTTCCAGATATAGGCCACATTGGCAGATGTTTCCTCAGACTGTTTCCCCCGGGTATTTATTTTCTGGTCAGAAGTGAAATGGGTGGCACACAGAAACAGGAAGTTTTGGGTCAGCTGAGAATGACACACCGGGCAACAATTCCCTGTTATCAGTGCAAGCAGTCTTCCTGCCTGTGGGGGTGAACACACACTGACAGCATCAAAACCAAATAGGCAGATTACGGTTGGTTTCAACATTGTATTCAATTCCATTCTCAGTTTCCACAATGAAACATAAAACACCCAAGATTATTTAAGCTAAATTACATTAACTGTCCGCTGAGAGTTATCACTGGGCGAAACAGGCCAAAGGACAAGTAATAATTTCATTTGCAATTCTCTGTTTAAACCTTTCACAAACTTCGGCGATATCTCAGGTCAAAGCAAGAAGAGATTGTATCAATGCACAGGTATTTCTACCTTGTACCTATCTTCAGTCATATTTTGCTGTTCTCTTTTTGCTTTCATTCATGTAAGATATCAAGAACAAATTTAAGATTTCAGTAAGCGAATCACAGGTGAGGTTCTGGTGGACTGGACATGTTGATTCCGCTTGCACAAGAAGGGTAGTAGGGATATTCCAGAGCTTGACGTCAGTGCTGGGAAAGTGCTGGAGAATGTACTGAGGGATGAAATCCATTTACCTTTGGAAAAGAATAGGATTATCAGTGATAGACAATGTGGTTTTGTATGGGGGAGATTGTGCCTTGCCAATTTAGTAGAGTTGTTGAGGAAGTGACCAAATAGATAGATGAAGGAAAGGCTGGCACGGTAGATTCATTTAGGGTGCGTCTGAACAGATACATGAGGAGGATACAGATTCTTAGGAATTGAGTGATAGGTTTAGATAGTGAATTTGGATCTGCACACGCTTGGACGGCGGAAGGGACTGTTCCTGGGATGTTAATTTACTTTGTTCATTGTTCTTCCTTGTGTAGTAATGGACATTAAAGTAGATATTTCAGAATATGCCGCAGAGATCATTTCTGCAGTGTAAGAAAACAAAACCTAAGGAAAGCAATCACAATCCCTGTTTCAAAATAAAATACTGGAACCAAACTGAGAATAAATCTATATTGTTGCACACTGATAGGGGGTAGACCTGAAGATTTGACAGATATAGGAAAGTGGAAGAATATAAGTTTAATAAGGAAACAAGTATCAGACTAAAAGTTAGAGTTAGCTAGTTAGATTAAATAGACAGAGACATTACTGACAGGTTTTAAAATATAATTAACAATATGGAGGTTGGTGTTGTGGACAGTGAGTCAGTGAAACTAGCAACAAAAAGGAAATGGTCAATTCATTGTATAGGTACATTGCGACAGCCCTCTACATCAAAAATAGGTGGAAAATCAGGAAAACCAAAGAAGGTTGAGATAGAATTGAAATTACAATCGCCGCTCAAGCGTTCCTGATAAAATAGTTATAGCCTGGATAAGGGTTCAAATTCATGCTCGGAATATTCACAGAAAACTGACTCACAAAATGTTTCATGCATTAGTTTTTAGTTTCCAAAATCAGGGAATGTTCTATGCGATTGCAAAATTGTGAATTGAAATCCTTCATTAAAAGGGGCAGATACAGAAAGCAGAAGTTATTTGACAGTTAAGTCAGCTTCTGGCATAAGGAGTAAGATAGAAACTATTATCAGGAACGGTCAAGTTAATCAGATGGAATCAATATGACTTTGTAATGTCAACATCATGCCTGCAGTTCATTGCAGATTTCTGACGACTTTGAGCGTGTGCAGTTGATAAAGGAACAGCAGTTCATGTAATGTATTTAGATACAGGAGTCATTGAAACATAAAAAATATGGACCAAGAGTAGGCTATACACATCACGAGCTTGTCCTGTGATTCAATACAATCAGGGCTAATAAAAGTCCAGTGAACTTTCACAACACTCCCTCCATGGTGACAACAGCTTTCCAGACATAAGGAAAACTTAATTGCACTCCGTTCACCAATTGTAGTCTAGCCAAACTCCTATGCAACTAAAGCAACACTTCATTGCTCCAGCGTTCAAATTATCCTGTAGTAAGGGCTAACATTCTATTAATCTTCCAAATGTGTATTGAATAAAGGGTCACATCAAACATTTTTCTGGTGGATAATTAAACAACTCATCGGAGGGGTAGGATATTTCTATCGTTCCTGATGGAGAGCACAACACATCAGTGTAAAAGTTAAGGCTGAAGCATTCACAGCAATCTATCGTCAGAAATGCCAATTGTACGATCCATCTCGGCTTCGTCCGATTATCAGCAATATTACCGATTCATGTTTTCAGCCAATTTGCTTCTCTCCACGTGATAACAAGACATTCTGGGAAGCTCTGCTTACTCAAACGTTATGTAGCCGACAAAAGTACTGATGGTTTTAGCGAGGCAAGCACTTCCAGCGTAGCTGCAACGATGGCAAAAATCCAACAACATGTGAAATAGTTGAATAGTGTGTTGCTGGAAAAGCGCAACAGGCCAGGCAGCATCCGAGGAGCAGGAGAATCGACGTTTCGGGCATAATCCCTTCTTCAGTAATCAGGACTCCTGAAAAGGGCTTAAGCCTGATTCATCGATTCCCCTGCTCCTCGGATGCTGCCTGGCCTGCTGCACGTTTCCAGCACCACACTTTTCAACTCTGGTCTCCAGCATCTGCAGTCCTCACTTTCCCCCAGTCTGGGAAATAGACTAGCCATTTCCTGAGCACAGAAAGCAGGACAATCCAATCTGACCAATTTCTGCTCCCATGCTCGGTCATGAGTTGGGTGTGTGAAAATGCCATCAACAGAGCAATCAAGCAGCACTGGCTCAGCAATAACCTGCTCAGTGACATGAAATGTGGGTTACGCAATCTCCACTCAGCTCCTGACCGAATTCCACACTTGATTTATGCATACACAAAGAACTGATTCCCTGAAGCGCGGGCAGAGAGACAGCACTTGACTTAAACGTCGCATTCACCCGAGATTAATATTACAGGGCCCGACGAGAACTGGAATCAGTGAGTATCAGATGACAAACTCTCTGTTGCCTGGAGTCGTACCTCGTACATTGAAAGATGGATCTGATTGTTGGAGGTCAATCCTCTCAGCTCAAGGACACCTCCATTCGAGTTCCTGAAGGAAGTATCCTTGGCCGAAGCACCTTCAGCTGTGTCATCAATCATCCTCATTTCATCATCAGGAATCAGGAAAAAAAATGGTGACAATGTAACAATAGTCAATGGAACAATACCAAAATAGCTGGTTTACTAATTACCATTAGAAAATCCGTCTACTGCATTTACCTCATCAGCCAACATCATGGATGGCAATGCTGTCTCACAGCGCCAGGATCCTGGGTTCGATTTCCCCCCTGTCTGCTTGGGGTTTGCACATTCTCACTGTGTCTGCTTGGGTTTCCTCCCACAATCCAAAGCTGTGCAGGCCAGATGAATTGGCCACGCTAAATTCCCCACAGTGTTCTGTGCCCTAGTCAGCAGTAAGAAAGGGTAGAGTGATGGGTTTCTCTTCGGAGGGGCGGTCTGGACTTGTTGGGCCAAAGGGCCTGCTTCCACATTGTAGAGAATCTAATCATCAGACTCCACACCCACTGTCAGGTTCCTGATGATTTCTGAAGTGGCATTAGCAAGTGACACAGTGGGTAATTAGGGAGAGGGTCCCACTGATGACTGAACCTGCAACATCTACGTTTCATGATAGATTAAAAGAAAATATAAGCGCGACTAAACCTCACAACAACAATATCGACTAAATGAAATTGTTGTGGCAGTTCTTGATCTCACTTCAACTATTTTATATGGATATTCTAAAATGCACGTTGAGCTATGTTGCATTGTTGGAAATTTTACCGTCTAAAGGGACGACAATATAAATCAATGTTCAAAGTGGATCCAATTAGACAGAAATGTTTCATTGCATGAACTTCCAGAATTCAAATATTCAGCTAAATTAAAATGTTGAATTATGTTTATCTTCCAGATATAAATAATATCTGTTGCAATTCATAGTCATGAAATTTGCATTCACTTCTGCAAACTGTCAACGTTCTTCAAATAAACTTGGTTTGATTTGAAACTTATCATTTGAAACTTCGTTCATCTGGCTTTACTGTCATCAACTCTGCTTTGAAACCAGTGAAGTGTTTATGTAAATAAACACAGAAATAGAACTCTCAGAATAGATGACAGAACAACAAAACCCCAGGTTATATTTCCCCACAAGCACAGTACACAAATAATGGCAAATATGCAAATAAAACAACGGATTTTTAAATCTTATTTTTCATTTGTGGGACCTGGGCATCTCTTGGCTGGCTCGCATTGATCCCTATTTGCCCTCGAGAAGGTGATGGTCAGCTGCCTTCTTGAATCGCTGTTGTGGATTGACCCATTATGCCAGTGAGGAGGGAATTTCCATACTAATTGTAGTTCATCCCTTAAAATATAAAAGTTGTCTGATTCTAAAATCACAGTGATATCAATTTCCATGCTTAGTCCAAAAAAAAACTTCAATTTTGAGATTGATTGGCACAGCTAACGTTTCTTTCTCTGTCTCTCTTTCGCTTTTCCACTCCAGCCTTCCCCCATTTTTTATATCTGATGCCGTGTTTTGCATTTCCACAATCAGACAATGTTTTCATAAATAACATAAAGTCAACGCCTCACCAACATATTGGCTCATAGTGTCATAGCGATGTCCAGCGTGGAAACAGACCCTTTGGTCAGACTCGTCCATGCAGAACAAATATCCCAACCCAATCTAATCCCACCTGCCAGCACCCGGCCCATATCCCTCCAAACCCTTCCTATTCATAAATCTCGTTAGATGCCTTTTAAATGTTGCAATTGTACCAGCTTCCATCACTTCCTGTGGCAACTCATTCCATATATGTACCACACTTTACGTGAAATAATTGCCCCTTAGGTCCCTTTTACATCTTTCCCCTCTCACCCTAAACCTACGCCATCTAGTTCTGGACTCACCCACCCAGGGAAAAAACTTTCCCTATTTATCCTATCCATGCCCCGCATGATTTTATAAACCTCGATGAGGTCACCCCTCAGCATCTGAAGCTCCAGGGAGAACAACCATAACCTATTCAATCTCTCCCTGTAGCTCAAATCCTCTAAACTTGGCAACATCCTTGTAAATCTTTTTTGAACATTTTTGATGTTTCACAATATCCTTCCTAAAGAAAGGAGACCAGAATTGCATTAAATATTCCAACCGTGACCCTAATCAATGTCCTGTACAGTTGCAACATGACCTCTCAACACCCTTACCAATAAAGGAAAGCATACCAATTGCCTTCTTCACAATCGTATCGAACTTGCGACTATACGTTCAAGGCGCTATGAAACTGCACTCAAAGGTCTCTTTGCTCAGCAACGCTATCTAAGACCTTGCCATTAAGTGTATAAGTCCTGCTAAGATTTGCTTTCCCACAATGCAGCACCTCGCATTTACCTGAATTAAAATCCAACTGTCACTCCTCAGCCCATTGTCCCATCTGATCAAGATCCCATTGAAACCTGAGATAAGCTTCTTCATTGTCCACTACATATCCAATAATGGTGTCATTTGCAAACTTACTAACTATGCCTCTTATGCTCGCATCCAAATCATTTATATCAATGATTAAAATTACTGGACCCAGCACCGATCCTTGTGGCACTCCACTGGTCACAGGCCTCCAGTCTGAAAAACATCCCTCCACCACCATCATCTGTCTTCTACCTTTGAGCCAGTTCTGTATCCACATGGTTAGTTCTGCCTCTATTCTGTGAGATCTTACCTTGCTAACCAATCTCCCTTGGGGAACCTTGTTGAACGACTTACTGAATTCCATATAGATCACGTCCACTGCTCTAGTCTCAAAAATCCTCTTGGTAACTTCTTCAAAAAACTCAATCACGTTTGTGAGACATGATCTCCCACGCATAAAGCCATGTTGTAGATCCCGAGTCAGTCCTTACCTTTCCAAGTGCATGTACATCCTGTAACTCATAATTCCCTCCAAAGTCCTTCCCACCACCAACGTCACGCTCACTGTTCTATAGTTCCCTGACTTGTCCTTACCATTTCATAAACAGTGGATCCACGTCAGCCAACCTCCAATCTTCCAGCACCTCACCTGTGACTATTAATTACACAAATGCCTCAGCAAGAGGACCAGCAATCACTTCACTAGGGTCCCACAGAGTTCGAACCTACACATGATCAGGTCCTGGGGATTTATCCACATTTATGTGTTTCAAGCTCAATTATAAAGAACCAGAAGCAGGCAATTTTGCGAATGGAGTTTTGTCTTCTATTCAATGACGTTGTGGTTGAACTGATAATCCTCACCTCCGCTTTTCAGCCTTTCCCCAATCAGCACTGATTCTATTACCGATTCAAACTCTGCACAGTTACCCTTGAAAGTGTGCAATGGCCCAACCTCGGTGCCCTGTGGTAAAGAATTCTACAGATTCACTCCATTTTGGGAGAAGAATTTCTCTTCTGCCTCAAACCTGTGACCTCTAAGCCAGAGATTACACTCCCTGGTCCTGGACTCGCCCAAAAGTGGAAACAACATTTCTGCTTTTAACGCGCCATGTTTCCTGAAATTTCAGAATGTCACCACTGAATAATCTATGTTGCAATTGGTACAAGCTCAAACTACTCAATCTCTATTCTCAAGACAGTCCCTCCATCCTCAAGATCAGTCTGCTGAACCTCATGTGGATTGTCTCGGATTCCAGAGTATCTTTCCTATAATACAAGTCCCACAATAGTTGACAGTATTCAGCTGTGATATGACGAGAGCTTCTTTTAAGTTTTAACAAAACTTACAGTCATACAGTTATACAGCACAGAGGTAGATCCTTCGTTCCAACTCATCTGTGGTGAACTGAAATCCCAATTTGACCGAGTATCATATGGCAAACAGGTGACCCATATTTCTCTAAATGTTTCCTTCTCGTACACACATTCAGCTGCCTTTTAAATTTTAAAGTTATACTCGCCTCCACCACTTCATTTAGCAGATTTTTCTGTGTATATACCACCATCTATGTGAAAACGTTACCCTTCAGGACCTTTTCCAACATTTCTCCTCTCGCCATAATCCTCTATCTGATTGTTTTGGACTCCCCAACACTCTGAAAAAGACCTTGGTTATTCATCATAACAAGGCCCCTCATGATTTTCGGATCTTGTTCAGGCCAACCTTCAGCCCCCTTTCCTCGTGCTGCAGGGAAAAGAAAAACTCCAGCCTATTCAGGGTCACCTTATAGATTAAATGCTGGGAGTTTGTTTCTGGAAATGCACTGCGAGTCAGGCAGCATCCGAGGAGCAGGAAATTCGATGTTTCGGGCAAAAGCCCATCATCAGGAATGGAGGCAGGGAGCCTTCAGGTGGGTAAGTGGTGCTCAGTCCATGGAATGATCATCCATGGTCTTGCTGAACAGCGGAGCAGGCTCGTAGGGTCAGATGGCTTAATCCTTCTCACATTTCTTACGTTGTGGTATTGTTATGTTTTTACAGACCTCCGATCCAAAAGGCAACACTCCATGACCACTAAATAAAAATCAAAAGAACTGCAGATGTCGTGTGTCTGAAACAGTAAACGGAAACTGTGGAAAAACTCAGAGGCTCTGGCGGTATCTGTGGAGAGAAAGCTCAACTCTCCATGGTTTCCTGGTTTTCCTTTAGAGCCTTCTTAAGTAACGCCACCACATTAGCCCATCTCTGGTCTTCCAGCACCTCAGCCATGATTATCAATGATACAAACACCTCAGCAAGGGGCTCCGGAATCTCCACCTAATCTTCCCACTAAGTTCTGGGAAACACCTGATCAGATCTCAGGGATTTCAGGGATTTATCTCTGTTTTTTGGCTTCGAGACATACAGCGCCTCCTCTACTCTGAGATGAACTCTTTTTAAGGCAATACTATGTATTTCCCAATTTCCTGAGTTTCCATGCACCTATTAATGCAAAATATTTGTTCAGTGTCTCATCCATCTCTTGTGGTCTCACACATAGGCAGCTATGGTGGTCTTTAAGCGGCTGTATTCTCTCCTTGATTATTTTCTACCCTTTCTGTATTAATGGAATCGTTTGGGATTTTCTTTAACATTATTTGTCAAAGTTACGTCATGCCCATTTTTTACCTTCACGATTTCCGACTGCCCTTTTTTCCTTTTCCGGATTCACTCGATCCCACCTGCCTACATCTGATATATCTCTCCTATTTCTTGACCAGTGTCTCAATTTCTCCTGTCATACTGCTTTCCCTGCACCGACGAAGTTTACCCTTCACACAAACAGGAACATACCATCACTGAACTCTCATGATCTCATGCTTAAATGCTTCCCATTTCCCAACCGTACCTTCTCCTGTGCATAGCCCGCCATCCCTAAATCAACCAGATTTTCAAAGTTCCTGTGAGATGCCATCAAACCTGGCCTCACTCCAATTTGGAACATTCATTTTTTTAATCAATTCTACTATTTTTCATAACGGCTTTCAGACTAATAGAATTACGATTACTTGCTCCGAAGTCTGCCCCCAGGACATCTCAGTCACTACTCAGTTTCGGAACAGAAGTTCAAGTATTGCACAACCTCTAGTCAGTGCTTCCATATATTGAATACGAAATCTTCCTTGTATAAACCTAACCAATTACTCCCCATCCAAGACCTTAACACAATGACAGTCCCAAAAATTGGAAAGTCAAAAATCACTGACCATAATCCGATTGTTCTTACATATAGCTGAGATCTCCTTACATATTCACTTGCGAAAGTCCAGTTGACTATTGGGAGGACTATATTACACTTCCAGTAAGGTGATCACCCCATTTCTCAAAATTAGGTTCCATCTATGTAACGTCACTGGGCAGTCTCCCAGAATTTCCTCGCAGCATCCAGCCAAACTGTGCTTCTGAAGCAGTACCACTCCTCCTCCACTCTTGTTTTCCCCCTCACCCTGTCTATCCTTTATATAGCATCTACACTCCTGAAGATTAAGCGGCCAGTCCTGTTCATCCCTGAGCCACATTTCTGTAATGGTTACGATACCCCCATCCCAAATTCCCATCCATGCCCTATGTTCACCTGCCCCGTCTGTCAGGCCTCTTGCACTCAAGTAAATGCTGCTTTGCAGTCTTACCTCATTTATGCCAAACTGTTGCCTGTCTTGACTCTTCGAATGGTTCACCGTGTCTATTTTACCATCCTCAACCTTTTCCTTTTTCTCACTATTGCATTGAGTCTCACCATCACCCTTACCAGCTTGAAGCCTTCAGGGTATCACGAGAAAGTTTTCCCATAACAGTGTTGGTCCCTTTCCAATTCAAGTGAAACCTGTCCCTCTTAAAGATGTCATTTCTGTTGATGAAGAGATCTCAATGATCGGGAAATGTGAATCCTAGCCCTTGCAACAGCTCCTCAGCCGCGCATTTTTCTGCTCGTTTTTTTTTATTATTCCAACTCTCAATATTCCATTAGTTTTTAAACAAAGCCCAACATTATGTTTGCCTTTGTTGCAGTTAAAATTAAAAACTGGCATTTCGTCATTCTGTGATGAGGATTCCCAAATCTGTTCGTAGATTTCAGAATTCAATCTTTATGTAAATAATATTCAGTTGCTCTACCTTTCCTGCTAAAATTCATAACTTCATTTTTATGTCATTTCTGATTTATTTCACCCCATTATATTAATATGCAAAGTTTCTTGTTCCCTCTCTTTTCCAATCTATCACCCTCTGCAAACTGTTTTGCTTCATACCCACCACTTACCTCCTCTACAATTTTCGTGTCATTTGCCAACTTGTCTGCAGTACATTCACTTCCCTCATCTAAGTCGTTAAAATACTTTGTTAATATTTGTGTCCCCTGAAACGGATTTATGTGGTATCCACCAGCTACAGATTGACATCCTGTAATGTTAAATGTGGAATCAAACACTCTTACGCTTGTGATTTCCACAATCTTCTCCCCGTGGCAACACAATACCTCAGAAACCACAGGCTGTTATCTTGTTAAATAATCTTACGTGTGGTACCTTATTAAATGTCTTCAGAAAACAAAAAAAATCACAAATTCCTCCTTATTCTCAAAGAATTCTAACACATTTATCAAGCAAGATTTCCCTTTTGTAAATCCATTCTCAGTCCTCTTGATCATGTCATGTACTTTTAAATGCTCTGGTGTGACGTGCTTTATTATAGACGACGTAATTTTTCCAATAAATGATGTTAATTATCCAATAATGGCCTCAGTCAGACTTTTTTGTGTCCTTACTTTTTTTGAGTGAAGATGTTACCTTGTCACTTTGCCAATCTCGTCATACTTTCCTGAAACCTAATGATTATTGTAAAGTTAACTAGTGCATCCAACACATTTTTTTTCTTACTTATTTTTCTATCTTGGATTGCACCGCATTAGTTCCAATGCATTTTGCGGTAAATACTCCTGTAAATTTCTCTGACGTTTTCTTTTTAGTGAAAGTCATTGTATTGCATTGCTCACCGTTTCTTTTGCCATTCATTATTTCTTAATTATAGAATGTTCATTGCTTGCTACTTTCACGGCAGATGCTGACTATTTATTCATCTTTTCTGTCATTTCGTGGTTCCCAGTCAGGAATTCCCAGCTTCATTCAATATGGGCCTATATTCACGTTGGTTTTTCTCTTCAGTTCTTTCTATTTAAGAATGCTCTTGCCGTCCACTTTAATATCAGCCGTGGTTTCACTTTCGATGTTTACCTTCTCCCGCCTTATTAATCTCTACATAGAACATAGAACATTACAGCGCAGTACAGGCCCTTCGGCCCTCCATGTTGCGCCGCCCTGTCATACTAATCTGAAGCCCATCCCACCTACACTATTCCATGCACGTCCATTTGCCTGTCCAATTTGCAGGCTTATTGATATTTCTATAAACATTCCGAATGTTCTGCTCACCGAAAATATTTCCCACATTTTATGTTTTCCTTTTAATTCAATTTGTTGCTATTTGCAACTCTTCTACATAAACATAATGCACTCGTCCCCTTCCTAGATTTCTTCCTTCTCACTTGAATTATATCATTACTGTGAGCGTTGAACTGTTTCTCTGAATGGATTGCCATTGTTCTTCACATTGTTCCCGTTTCCTGGTCCATCCCAGCAAACTCTGCCCTCATCCGTTTACAATTGCACTTATATAAGCTGAGCACATTTGTTTCGGATGTAAGATTCTCCCTATCCAAATGAATGCTCAAACCTTGCTGTTCCGAGGCAATCTTTCAGTCTGTCACCACTCATAAAATCTGACTCATTGCACATTACCAGATTCAGTACATCAAGATTTCAGGTTGAACCACGATATACTGTTTCAGGGATCTGTATGAATTCTTCTTTGTGACTACCTTTGTTGATAGAGTCATAGAAATGTACAGCACAGAAACAGACACTTCGGTCCAACTCGCCCATGCCAATCAGATACCCCAACCTAATCTCGTCCCACCTGCCAGTACCATGCCCATCCCCCTCCAAACTCTTCCTATTCATATGCCTATCCAGGTGTCCTTAAAATATTGCAATTGTAACCAGCCGACACCACTTCCTCTGGCAGCTCATTCCATGCACGTATCACCCTCTGCATGAAAACAGTTGCCCCTTAGGTCTCCTTTATAACTTTCCCCTCTCACCATAAACTTATGCCTTCTAGTTCTGGACTCCCCCACTCCGGAGAAAAGACTTTGTTTATTCATCCTATCCATACCCCTCATGATTTTAGAAACCTCGATAAGGTCACCCCTCAGCCTCCGATGCTCCAAGGGAAACAGCCCCAGCCTATTCAACCTCTCAAATCCTCCAACCCTGGCAGCATCCTTATAAAACTTTCCTTACCCCTTTCAAGTTTCACATCATCATTCTGATAGAAAGGAGACCAGAGTTGCACGCAATATTCCAAACGTGGCCTAACCAATTTTCTGTACAGCCGCAATATGACCTGCCAATTCCTGTACTCAAAACTCAGACCAATAAAAGAAAGCATACCAAGCGCCTTCTTCGCTCTCCTGTTTTCCTGCGACTCCACCTTCAAAAGGAGCTATGAACCTGCACTCCAAGGTCTCCTTGTTCAGCAACACTCGCTATGACCTTACCATTAAGTGTAAAAGTCTTTTTGTCTGTCTGTCAATTGATGTGAAGATTAATTTGCCAGTGATTAATACAATGCCTTTCTTCTCATGCTTCATCATCTTCTGATCTCTGTCATGCTTTCTTATAATTTCGTGATTCTAGAATTTATTCCAGCAACGTTGTCTTTCCCATGGTATTTCTGACCTTCACCTGCATGGATTTTATATCGACTAATGACAAAGCCTATGGCTCAGTAATACTTAAACATGCTTGGTTTACGTCATGTCTTTCAAAAACATTTGATACCACTTTGTGCAATGGTTGTGACGTGACTAAGAAAACCAGCAATTAATCTCAATTGTACCAGCAGTGTGTCACAACAGACCTGAATGTGTTGATCGGAGAAGCGACTCTCAGTCCGCACTTCCATCTGCTGGAGAAGCACTGACATTACACTGATGGTGAAAATGTCAACAATACGTGTCTGATATCAATCTATTGAGAAAGCAATTGCACGCTTATTCTAGCTCATCACCTTAAGCTGGCAGCTGTAGCATTATGCAACAACTCATTGAAAGTGGATAAGACTAATTAGCATCAAATCATGGTCAAATTTTGAGAGAAATGTCTCCATTCCTTGTCGTGTAGGTTTGTTCATCTCTCTTAACGATACCAACTCTGACAATGTGGCGTCTTTATGGGCCGAGTGAAAAAAAAACAAGGGTAAAAAGAACATAAGTGGGTGTCACATGCACACCTCCAAACCGCAGAAGTGATGTTGGGAATGGCAGTAAACAGGAAATCTGAGGTGCATGTGATGAGGAAATTTTGGTGATCATGCATGATATTAACTGCACATCGACTGGACTAACCAATTAAGTAACAATGGTGGAGAGGATGAATTTCTGGATTGTATGTGGGATGGTTTCCTTGACCAATATGTGCAGAAACCAACTAGAAAGCAGGCCATCTTACGTTGGATGCTGTGTAATGAGAAGTTCATCATTGCTAATCTAACTGTAGCAGATCCCTTGGGTACAAGCAACCATGACACGCTAGAACATTTTAATCGAAATGGAGAGTGAGACCGTTGATACGGAGACTCGGGTGCTGAATCTTTAATTTTTCATTTAAAGGGTAGGCGATTTACGGGGTATCTTATAGAAATGTAAACGACCATGACAGGCATGAACTCAGCAGGTTCCCAGCGTTGGGTAATCCATAAGACTATCAGACCATAAGACATAGGAGTGGAAGTAAGGCCATTCGGCCCATCGAGTCCACTCGGCCATTCAATCATGGCTGATGGGCATTTCAACTCCACTTACCAGCATTCTCCCCGTAGCCCTTGATTCCTTGTGACTTCAAGAATTTATCAATCTCTGCCTTGAAGACATTTAGCGTCCCGGCCTCCACTGCACTCCGTGACAATGAATTCCACAGGCCCACCACTCTCTAGCTGAAGAAATGTCTCCGCATTTCTGTTCTGAATTGACCCCCTCTAATTCTAAAGCTGTGTCCACGGGTCCTAGTCTCAGGTAAGGATGGAAATAAAATAAGGGAACCTGAGGGCCAACAGTTACACACTAAGACTGTTCAGCAAATGGAATGAGCTGCCAGTGGAATTGGTGAGGAGAAACATTAACAATATTTAAAAGGTATTTGGACAAATACATGCACAGGAATGATTCAGAAAGATAAAGGGCCAAGTGCAGGGAAATAAGATAATCGTGGAAGGATAATTTGGTTGGTATGGATCAGTTTAGGCCGAAGCCCTGTCTCTGTGATGTGCAACTCTCACACTCTCGGACACAAATCAGATACCAGAAATGTTGGAGAATGCAAATTTTACTGAGTGGGGGAACTGAGGCTGATCAATATTAGTGAAGAAATGTTGCTTTGATAATTGCGGGGATGGACGGTGGATCAACCCACAGGGCCTGATAATCTACGTCCAAGCGTACTTCACAAAGTGGTTCCAGCAATAGATAATGCATTCACTGCCAGGATTGTCTACATTCCGATACAGTCCCTGCAGACTGGAGAGCAGCTGATATCACTCGAATATTAAAAAATGGAGACATTGTCTTTGTTTTCTCTATAATCCTGTATTTTCCTGCGGTAGTTCGGAGTTCTACTGAGACTCTCTTCGGGCGGAGTGTGTCCCCATGATACATGGTACAATAAACTGATTAATACTCAAGGTCTGCCTGCAGTGATTTTCTACAGCAGCGCGGGTGTTTAATTATGTAACTGCATATACATTTCTGTGTCTATTGCCATGTAAGCACATCATATTGCCATGAAACCACTTTGGGTGTCAGAGGTCACCGGCATGCTCTCGTCGTTGGAAGATGCTCACGTGTATTTCAGATAATGTGCTTTCATGCAATGCAGCTTTCCTGCTTGATGAAGCGATGGTATACTAGCCTTCATAGTGAGGGGTTGAGTCCAGGAGCAGGGATGTGTTGTCGCCTTGGTGAGGCCACACCTCCAATATTGTATGCCGTTTTGGTCTCCTTTTCTGAGGAATGTATTATCTATCCTGTCTAGTCCTGTTAAGATTTTATAAGTCTCTATGAGATTCCTTCCTCATCCGTCTGAACTCGGGAGGAAACAATCCTAACGCATTTAATCTTTCCTCATACGTCAGCCCCACCATCCCCGGAACCAGCCTGGTAACCCTTCACTGCACTCCCTCAAGAGCAAGACCATATTATTCTTCATCATTCTTGAAGCAGATCCTTTGCCTGACTGTAGAAAATCTCACCATGCAGAAAGTAAATTCACAAGTCACATGCATCCATTCCGCACTCATGCCCAGGCACACTTGTTTGATCATTTAGGGACTCTGCATTTGAGAGGACGCAGAATGTGCGAATTTGTAACGTCACCTCCAAATCTCAGCATAGCAACTGGGATACTCTCGTCCACATCTCAATTACACCCAACATGTCTTTCACTCCTCCCTCTTCACCTTCCAGGGCTGTATAATTCCTTGCAAGCACATCTGTGCCTCTCGGTTGTCCAGACTGAAATAAAGAGTATTGTTGTGACAAGATCTGCTGTTGGAATTGCTGAGGGAACTCAGCAGGAGCGGCAGTGCCTGAGGGAGGAAACGGAATTCTCATAAAGTTCCGTAGGAATTCTAAAACGGAGTCTCCGATTCTCTCTCCGCAGATGCGGCCAGACCGGATGATTTTTTGTTTTCCTGCAGTTTCTGCTTTTGCTTTTAGCTGAATGTCTATTCCATTGACCGGAATGATACACCCAGACACACCATGTACCGATATTTATATCTTTCAAAAACTGAGGCAATTGAATTCAAACAAATGCAGAACGATGCTCTTCCCTCAGCTCCACAGACAGAGGAACTCGGGAAAGCAGCGGCGTGACATGATTCTATAGGTATAGCTGAGTGACTGCACTTATAAACAGGCAATCCCGTTTCTTATTGCGGTGTCGAATCCTGCTGCCGGTGGCTGAAAGCACAGCAAGAGGGAGTTTGTTTCGCATCTCTGTGTTTGGGATTCCAATCCCGGCGGGAAAACACTTCTTCCAGGTCAGAAGTGGTGTCAATCTCCAATGCACTCCCTGAACAGCTCGGATTCACCCGTGCACCCTGATGAAGGGCTTATGCCCGAAACGTCGAATTTCCCATTCCTTGGATGCTGCCTGACCTGCTGTGCTTTAACCAGCAACACATTTTCAGCTGTGATCTCCAGCATCTGCAGACCTCATTTTTCACCCGTGCATTGCCAGCTTTGTTCGAATTGGTGTGTTTCCAGATTCCTGACTAGAGTTTTCTCGCTGAATTTGTTCAAGGCATTGACTGGAATAGACCATGATTCAATGTATGAAAGTACATTTCACTGGGGTGGAACCTAAACCCGCAAAGTGACTGTGAATAAAACAATGGAAACTCTCAGCACAGGAACAAGAGACACTGAAGCAGACACATGAGGACAAATATCTTTTCTCTGTCAGTGAAAGGCGCTGCTTCACAAAGGGGAGACTTCGAGGTGAAGCAGTGACGGTGATAATTTCTGCTGATGATTCACCCGATGATTGCCGTTTCTGACCGAAGTCCGTGTTTACATTACATACTGACAACCTGTCAGTTTCGCACCCGTGATTGAGGCCAGTAGCGTAATGGATAACGCGTCTGACTTCGGATCCGAAGATTGTAGGTTCGAGTCCTACCTGTCTTGGGTCCGTGGCGCTCTTTATTGCGCATGCTTCCTGTTGCATTGCCATTTCTGACTTGTTTGGAGATGCTGGCATTGGATTCGTGCGTTTGTGAATTTGAAAGTTGCATTTCAGACCGTTGCAGCTCATTCTCACACCGGTGTATGTCAGCTCCTGATTTTACACTATGTGAGCAGCTGCTGGGATGAGAACCGCGTGTTCCATAGCCCTTGAATTCTTGTGACATCAAGAATTTATCAATCTCTGCCTTGAAGACATTTAGCGTCCCGGCCTCCACTGCACTCTGTGACAATGAATTCCACAGGCCCACCACTCTCTGGCTGAAGAAATGTCTCCGCATTTCTATTCTGAATTGACCCTCCCTAATTTTAAGGCTGCGTCCACGAGTCCTAGTCTCAGGACTACAAGGAGTCAGTCTCATGTTTGGATGGAAATGATATAAGGAAATGGAGTACTGGGCTAATGGTCGGATACCTGGTAGTGTGGATGAGCAGTGGGATCTTGGTGTCCATGTACACAGATCTCTGAAAATTGCCACCCAGGTAAATAGTGCTGTGAAGAGGCATATGGTGTACTGGCTTTTATCGGTAGAGGAATTGAGTTCCGGAGTCCTGAGGTCATGTTGCAGTTGTATAAGACTCTGGTGCAGCCGCATCTGGAGTATTGTGTGCAGTTTTGGTCGCCATACTATAGGAAGGATGTGAAGGCACTGGAACGGGTGCAGAAGAGGTTTACCAGGATGTTGCCTGGTATGGTAGGAAGATCGTATGAGGAAAGATTGAGGCACTTGGGGGTGATTTCATTGGAGAAAAGAAGGTTTAGGGGTGACTTGATAGAGGTGTGCAAGATGATTAGGGGTTTAGATAGGGTTGACCATAAGAACCTTTTTCCACGTATGGAGTCAGATATTACGCGGGAGCATAGCTTTAAATTAATGGTGGTAACTATAGGACTGATGTTAGGAGTAGATTCTTTACTCAGCGAGTCATGAGTTCATGGAATGTCCTGCCAGTAACAGTGGTGGACTCTCCCTCTTTATGGGCATTTAAACGGGCATTGGATAGGCATATGGAGGATAGTGGACTAGTGTAGGTTAGGTGGGCTTGGATCGACGCAACACCGAGGGCCGAAGGGTCTGTACTGTGCTGTATTTTTCTATGTTCTATGTTCTATGAAACCTGAGGGCCAACTTTTATACACTAAGACCGATAAGCATATAGAATGAGCAGCCAGTGGAAGTGGTTGAGGGAGAAACATTAACAATATTTAAAAGGTATTTGGACAAATACATGCACAGGAATTGTTCAGAAGGATAAAGGGCCAAGTGCAGGGAAATAAGATTATCGTGGAAGGATAATTTGGTTGGCATGGATCAGTTTGAGCCAAAGCCCTGTCTCTGTGATGTGCAACTCTCACACTCTCGGACACAAATCAGATACCAGAAATGTTGGAGAATGCAAATTTACTGAGTGGGGTAACTGAGGCTGATCAATATTAGTGAAGAAATGTTGCTTTGATAATTGCGGGGATGGACGGTGGATCAACCCACAGGGCCTGATAATCTACATCCAAGCGTACTTCACAAAGTGGTTCCAGCAATAGATAATGCATTCACTGCCAGGATTGTCTACATTCCGATACAGTCCCTGCAGACTGGAGAGCAGCTGATATCACTCGAATATTAAAAAATGGAGACATTGTCTTTGTTTTCTCTATAATCCTGTAATTTCCTGCGGTAGTACCGAGTTCTACTGAGACTCTCTTCGGGCGGAGTGTGTCCCCATGATGCATGGTACAATAAACTGATTAATACTCAAGGTCTGCCTGCAGTGATTTTCTACAGCAGAGCGTGTGTTTAATTATGTGACTGCATATACATTTCTGTGTCTATTGCCATGTAAGCACATCATATTGCCTTGAAACCACTTTGGGTGTCAGAGGTCACCGGCATGCTCTCGTCGTTGGAAGATGCTCACGTGTATTTCAGATAATGTGCTTTCATGCAATGCAGCTTTCCTGCTTCATGAAGAGATGGTATACTAGCCTTCATTGTGAGAGGTTGAGTGCAGGAGCAGGGATGTGTTGGCGCCTTGGTGAGGCCACACCTCCAATATCGTATGCCGTTTTGGTCTCCTTTTCTGAGGAATGTATTATCTATCCTGTCTAGTCATGTTAAGATTTTATAAGTCTCTATGAGATTCCTTCCTCATCCGTCTGAACTCGGGAGGAAACAATCCTAACGCAGTTAATCTCTCCTCATACGTCAGCCCCACCATCCCCTGAACCAGCCTGGTAACCCTTCACTGCACTCCCTCAAGAGCAAGACCATATTATTCTTCATCATTCTTGAAGCAGATCCTTTGCCTGACTGTAGAAATCTCACCATGCAGAAAGTAAATTCACAAGTCACATGCATCCATTCCGCACTCATGCCCAGGCACACTTGTTTGATAATTTAGGGACTCTGCAATTGAGAGGACGCAGAATGTGCGAATTTGTAACGTCACCTCCAAACCTCAGCATAGCAACTGGGATACTCTCGTCCACATCTCAATTACACCCAACATGTCTTTCACTCCTCCCTCTTCACCTTCCAGGGCTGTATAATTCCTTGCAAGCGCATCTGTGCACCTCGGTTGTCCAGACTGAAAGAAAGAGTATTGTTGTGACAAGATCTGCTGTTGGAATTGCTGAGGGAACTCAGCAGGAGCGGCAGTGCCTGAGGGAGGAAACGGAATTCTCATAAATTTCCGGAGAAATTCTGAAACGGAGTCTCTGATTCTCTCTCCACAGATGCGGCCAGACCGGATGATTTTTTGTTTTCCTGCAGTTTCTGCTTTTGCTTTTAGCTGAATGTCTATTCCATTGACCGGAATGATACACCCAGACACACCATGTACCGATATTTATATCTTTCAAAAACTGAGGCAATTGAATTCAAACAAATGCAGAACGATGCTCTTCCCTCAGCTCCACAGACAGAGGAACTCGGGAAAGCAGCGGCGTGACATGGTTCTATAGGTATAGCTGAGTGATTGCACTTATAAACAGGCAATCCCGTTTCTTATTGCGGTGTCGAATCCTGCTGCCGGTGGCTGAAAGCACAGCAAGAGGGAGTTTGTTTCGCATCTCTGTGTTTGGGATTCCAATCCCGGCGGGAAAACACTTCTTCCAGGTCAGAAGTGGCGTCAATCTCCAATGCACTCCCTGAACAGCTCGGATTCACCCGTGCACCCTGATGAAGGGCTTATGCCCGAAACGTCGAATTTCCTATTCCTTGGATGCTGCCTGACCTGCTGTGCTTTAACCAGCAACACATTTTCAGCTGTGATCTCCAGCATCTGCAGACCTCATTTTTCACCCGTGCATTGCCAGCTTTGTGTGAATTGGTGTGTTTCCAGATTCCTGACTAGAGTTTTCTCGCTGAATTTGGTCAAGGCATTGACTGGAATAGACCATGATTCAATGTATGAAAGTACATTTCACTGGGGTGGAACCTAAAACCGCATAGTGACTGGGAATAAAACAATGGAAACTCTCAGCACAGGAACAAGAGACACTGAAGCAGACACATGAGGACAAATATCTTTTCTCTGTCAGTGAAAGGCGCTGCTTCACAAAGGGGAGACTTCGAGGTGAAGCAGTGACGGTGATAATTTCTGCTGATTATTCACCCGATGAAGGCCGTTTCTGACCGAAGTCCGTGTTTACATTACATACTGACAACCTGTCAACGCGACGCCAGCGGTTGGGGCGAGTAGCGTAATGGATAACGTGTCTGACTTCGGATCAGAAGATTGTCGGTTTGAGTCCTACCTGGCTCGGGGCCGTGGCGCTCTTTATTGCGCATGCTTCCTGTTGCATTGCCATTTCTGAGTTGTTTGGAGATGCTGGGATTGGATTCGTGCGTTTGTGAATTTGAAAGTTGCATTTCAGCCCGTTGCAGCTCATTCTCACACCGGTGTATGTCAGCTCCTGATTTTACACTATGTGAGCAGCTGCTGGGATGAGAACCGCGTGTTCCATAGCCCTTAATTCCTTCTGACATCAAGAATTTATCAATCTCTGCCTTGAAGACATTTAGCGTCCCGGCCTCCACTGCACTCTGTGACAATGAATTCCACAGGCCCACCACTCTCTGGCTGAAGAAATGTCTCCGCATTTCTATTCTGAATTGACCCTCTCTAATTCTAAGGCTGCGTCCACGGGTCCTAGTCTTAGGACTACAAGGAGTCAGTCTCATGTTTGGATGGAAATGATATAAGGAAATGGAGTACTGGGCTAATGGTCGGATACCTGGTAGTGTGGATGAGCAGTGGGATCTTGGTGTCCATGTACACAGATCTCTGAAAATTTCCACCCAGGTAAATAGTGCTGTGAAGAGGCATATGGTGTACTGGCTTTTATTGGTAGAGGAATTGAGTTCCGGAGTCCTGAGGTCATGTTGCAGTTGTATAAGACTCTGGTGCAGCCGCATCTGGAGTATTGTGTGCAGTTTTGGTCACCATATTATCGGAAGGATGTGAAGGCACTGGAACGGGTGCAGAAGAGGTTTACCAGGATGTTGCCTGGTATGGTAGGAAGATCGTATGAGGAAAGATTGAGGCACTTGGGGGTGATTTCATTGGAGAAAAGAAGGTTTAGGGGTGACTTGATAGAGGTGTACAAGATGATTAGGGGTTAAGATAGGGTTGACCATAAGAACCTTTTTCCACGTATGGAGTCAGATATTACGCGGGAGCATAGCTTTAAATTAATGGTGGTAACTATAGGACTGATGTTAGGAGTAGATACTTTACTCAGCGAGTCATGAGTTCATGGAATGCCCTGCCAGAAACAGTGGTGGACTCTCCCTCTTTATGGGCATTTAAACGGGCATTGGATAGGCATATGGAGGATAGTGGGCTAGTGTAGATTAGGTGGGCTTGGATCGGCGCAACACCGAGGGCCGAAGGGCCTGTACTGTGCTGTATTTTTCTATGTTCTATGTTCTATGAAACCTGAGGGCCAACTTTTATACACTAAGACCGATAAGCATATAGAATGAGCTGCCAGTGGAAGTGGTTGAGGGAGAAACATTAACAATATTTAAAAGGTATTTGGACAAATACATGCACAGGAATTGTTCAGAAGGATAAAGGGCCAAGTGCAGGGAAATAAGATTATCGTGGAAGGATAATTTGGTTGGTATGGATCAGTTTGAGCCAAAGCCCTGTCTCTGTGATGTGCAACTCTCACACTCTCGGACACAAATCAGATACCAGAAATGTTGGAGAATGCAAATTTTACTGAGTGGGGGAACTGAGGCTGATCAATATTAGTGAAGAAATGTTGCTTTGATAATTGCGGGGATGGACGGTGGATCAACCCACAGGGCCTGATAATCTACATCCAAGCGTACTTCACAAAGTGGTTCCAGCAATAGATAATGCATTCACTGCCAGGATTGTCTACATTCCGATACAGTCCCTGCAGACTGGAGAGCAGCTGATATCACTCGAATATTCAAAAATGGAGACATTGTCTTTGTTTTCTCTATAATCCTGTAATTTCCTGCGGTAGTACTACTGAGCCTCTCTTCGGGCGGAGTGTGTCCCCATGATGCATCGTACAATAAACTGATTAATACTCAAGGTCTGCCTGCAGTGATTTTCTACAGCAGCGCGGGTGTTTAATTATGTAACTGCATATACATTTCTGTGTCTATTGCCATGTAAGCACATCATATTGCCATGAAACCACTTTGGGTGTCAGAGGTCACCGGCATGCTCTCGTCGTTGGAAGATGCTCACGTGAATTTCAGATAATGTGCTTTCCATGCAATGCAGCTTTCCTGCTTGATGAAGAGATGGTATACTAGCCTTCATTGTGAGAGGTTGAGTCCAGGAGCAGGGATGTGTTGTCGGCTTGGTGAGGCCACACCTCCAATATCGTATGCCGTTTTGGTCTCCTTTTCTGAGGAATGTATTATCTATCCTGTCTAGTCCTGTTAAGATTTTATAAGTCTCTATGAGATTCCTTCCTCATCCGTCTGAACTCGGGAGGAAACAATCCTAACGCAGTTAATCTCTCCTCATACGTCAGCCCCACCATCCCCTGAACCAGCCTGGGAACCCTTCACTGCACTCCCTCAAGAGCAAGACCATATTATTCTTCATCATTCTTGAAGCAGATCCTTTGCCTGACTGTCGAAAATCTCACCATGCAGAAAGTAAATTCACAAGTCACATGCATCCATTCCGCACTCATGCCCAGGCACACTTGTTTGATCATTTAGGGACTCTGCATTTGAGAGGACGCAGAATGTGCGAATTTGTAACGTCACCTACAAATCTCAGCATAGCAACTGGGATACTCTCGTCCACATCCCAATTACACCCAACATGTCTTTCACTCCTCCCTCTTCACCTTCCAGGGCTGTATAATTCCTTGCAAGCACATCTGTGCCTCTCGGTTGTCCAGACTGAAATAAAGAGTATTGTTGTGACAAGATCTGCTGTTGGAATTGCTGAGGGAACTCAGCAGGAGCGGCAGTGCCTGAGGGAGGAAACGGAATTCTCATAAATTTCCGTAGAAATTCTGAAACGGCGTCTCTGATTCTCTCTCCACAGATGCGGCCAGACCGGATGATTTTTTGTTTTCCTGCAGTTTCTGCTTTTGCTTTTAGCTGAATGTCTATTCCATTGACCGGAATGATACACCCAGACACACCATGTACCGATATTTATATCTTTCAAAAACTGAGGCAATTGAATTCAAACAAATGCAGAACGATGCTCTTCCCTCAGCTCCACAGACAGAGGGGCTCGGGAAAGCAGCGATGTGTCGTGGTTCTATAGGTATAGCTGAGTGATTGCACTTATAAACAGGCAATCCCGTTTCTTATTGCGGTGTCGAATCCTGCTGCCGGTAGCTGAAAGCAGAGCAAGAGGGAGTTTGTTTCGCATCTCTGTGTTTGGGATTCCAATCCCGGCGGGAAAACACTTCTTTCAGGTCACAAGTGGCGTCAATCTCCAATGCACTCCCTGAACAGCTCGGATTCACCCGTGCACCCTGATGAAGGGCTTATGCCCGAAACGTCGAATTTCCAGATTCCTGACTAGAGTTTTCTCGCTGAATTTGGTCAAGGCATTGACTGGAATAGACCATGATTCAATGTATGAAAGTACATTTCACTGGGGTGGAACCTAAACCCGCAAAGTGACTGTGAATAAAAGCATGGAAACTCTCAGCACAGGAACAAGAGACACTGAAGCAGACACATGAGGACAAATATCTTTTCTCTGTCAGTGAAAGGCGCTGCTTCACAAAGGGGAGACTTCGAGGTGAAGCAGTGACGGTGATAATTACTACTGATTATTCACCCGATGATTGCCGTTTCTGACCGAAGTCCGTGTTTACATTACATACTGACAACCTGTCACCGCTACCCCAGCGATTGGGGCCAGTAGCGTAATGGATAACGCGTCTGACTTCTGATCAGAAGATTGTAGGTTCGAGTCCTACCTGGCTCGGGGCTGTGGCGCTCTTTATTGCGCATGCTTCCTGTTGCTTTGCCATTTCTGAGTTGTTTGGAGATGCTGGGATTGGATTCGTGCGTTTGTGAATTTGAAAGTTGCATTTCAGCCCGTTGCAGCTCATTCTCACACCATGTAGACAGATCTCTGAAAATTGCCACCCAGGTAAATAGTGCTGTGAAGAGGCATATGATGTACTGGCTTTTATCGGTAGAGGAATTGAGTTCCGGAGTCCTGAGGTCATGTTGCAGTTGTATAAGACTCTGGTGCAGCCGCATCTGGAGTATTGTGTGCAGTTTTGGTCGCCATACTATAGGAAGGATGTGAAGGCACTGGAACGGGTGCAGAAGAGGTTTACCAGGATGTTGCCTGGTATGGTAGCAAGATCGTATGAAACCTGAGGGCCAACTTTTATACACTAAGACCGATAAGCATATAGAATGAGCTGCCAGTGGAAGTGGTTGAGTGAGAAACATTTCCAGTCCCCAGAGTTCGAGTTTCTCCCACACCGCACACCCCATTCCCACTCCCCAGACTCTGTGCATCACCCTCCCCACACCCGCAACCCACTCCCAGAGTCTGCGTGTCTCCCTCCCCCTCATACCCACACCCCTACTCCCCAGAGTCGATGTTTCTCTCTCACCCCATACCCCAAAATACACTCCCCGAATCTGTTATGCTCCCCCATACCCGACTCACAGTAATCCCCGTTGCCAGAGTCTCTTTGGCTTCACCCCCACACACACACACACACCACAGTCACACTCCCAGAGACTGAGGGCCTCCCTCACTCCACGCCCACATTTCCAGTTCCCAGAGTTCGAGTTTCTCCAACACCACACACCTCATTCCCACTCCCGACTCCGTGCATCTCCCTCCGAAAAACCTCTATTCCCACTCCCAGACTCTGTGTGTCTCCTTCCTCCCACACCCCCATCCTCACTCCCAGAGTCTGTGTGTCTCCCTTCACTCCCACATTCCCATCCCCACTCCAGAGTCTGTGCGTCTCCCTCCCACCACACCTCTAACCCCACTCCCAGAGTCTGTTGTCAAAATTCCCCGACATCTCCATCCCCACTCTCAGAGTCTGTGTGTTTCTCGCCCCCATCTTTTATCCCAGAGTCCGTGTGATTCCCTCCTCCTACAGCCAACTCCCAACTCCAGTGTCTATGCATCTCTTCACCCATGCTCATCCCAACTTCCATAGTCTGTGTATCTCCCTCCCGCAACATCTCCACCCCATTGCAGAGTCTATGTGTCTCCCTCTCCCTCACACACCCAAGGTCTGTGAGTCTCCCTCCCTCCATACCCCCATTGCCACTCCTAGAGTCTGTGTGTCTCCTGCCCCCCACTGCCCCATCCCCACTCCCTGGGTTTCTTTGTCTCCCTTCATCACCCTCCATACTCCCATCCCCACTCCCAGAGTCTATGTGCTCCCCTTTACCCCACAATCCCATTCCCACTCGGTAGAGTGTGTTTATCACCCTCCCCACACACCCCCATCCTGACTCCCAAAGACTATGTCTCCCTCTCCCCCCACACTGCCATTTGCACTCCCGGAGTCTGTGTGTCTCCCTGGTCCACACATCTCCATCCCCACTCCCTAGAGTTTGTGCTTCTCCATCCACACCTCCCCACACTGCTGAAGGCTGCAGAATATAGAATCTAAAACCGATTTTTTAAAAAAAGTTTATATCATACGAAAAAGTAACAAAAAGTGCAAGATCAGAAATATTAAAAGGTACAGTCGAAGTGCTCCAGATTTTGAGAATTGAATGACCTTGTTAGATGGTTTGGAGATTCGTCCAACAACGTCCTGGAATCAGACTGTTAAACCGAGTTCGAAGGTTGATTTGTAAGTGTTACATCAAAGTGATTGCATACCGCCCCATGAACCTGTTTCCAGATATAGGCCACATTGGCAGATGTTTCCTCAGACTGTTTCCCCTGGGTATTTATTTTCTGATCAGAAGTGAAATGGGTGGCACACAGAAACAGGAAGTTTTGGGTCAGCTGAGAATGACACACCGGGCAACAATTCCCTGTTATCAGTGCAAGCAGTCTTCCTGCCTGTGGGGGTGAACGCACACTGACAGCATCAAAACCAAATAGGCAGATTACGGTTGGTTTCAACATTGTATTCAATTCCATTCTCAGTTTCCACAATGAAACATAAAACACCCAAGATTATTTAAGCTAAATTACATTAACTGTCCGCTGAGAGTTATCACTGGGCGAAACAGGCCAAAGGACAATTAATAATTTCATTTGCAATTCTCTGTTTAAACTTTTCACAAACTTCGGCGATATCTCAGGTCAAAGGCAAGAAGAGATTGTATCAATGCACAGGTATTTTTACCTTGTACCTATCTTCAGTCATATTTTGCTCTTCTCTTTTTGCTTTCATTCATGTAAGATATCAAGAAAAAATTTAAGATTTCAGTAAGTGAATCACAGGTATTTCTAAGAGAAAGAGAAGAGATTAAGTGCTTCTGGTGTCACGCCACAAGATTTGATTAAATAATGACACGAGGCAGTAGCAACCTTGATGTGTATTTTCTCTTTGTTCTGAGGTCATAAACTGTAGGCTAAGACTAATATTATCAAATTAAATATGGACAACTATGAAGGTATAAAAACAGAACTAATTAAAATGAGTTGGTAAATCACGCAAAGGGATAATTAATAACGGTGTGCTAATTATAAACGCCAATAAAGAGATTCCTGGGTGGAATATTGTTTCCCCAGAGCCGGGTCAGGGATGTTACTGATCGATTGCAGTACATTCTGAAAGTGGAGCGTGAACAGCCAGTTATCGTGGTGCATATAGTCACCAATGATATCAGTAAAAATTGAGATGATGTCCTGAAAGCAGAATTCAGGGAGCCAAGGGAGAAGTTAAAGATGAGGACCTCGAAGGTAGTGATCTCAGGATTGCTACAAATCCCAACGTACTGGCCAGGATAGAAATGACAGAATAGGCAGGATGAACACGTGACTTGAGAGATGGTGATGGAGGGAGAGGTTCAGATTTGTCGGACATTGGGAACAGTTCTCATAAAGGTAGGACTATTACAAATTCAGGTCTACACCTGAACCAGCCAGAAACTAATGTCCTTTGGGTAGCTTTTGTTACTGCTGGTGAGGAGGCTTTAAACTAATGTGGCAGGGGGCTGGGAACAAGAGAAGACAAGTAGACAGTGAGGTGGAAACTATAGACTGTAAGGATCATGAAGTGACCATTACCAAGGGGAAGAGTAGGCAGAGAGCAAATGAACTCAAAAGAATTGGCTGTCTGAAGGGCATACACTTTATTGCAAGGAGTATAGTGAGTAAGGCAGATGAACGTAGGTCTTTGATTGGTGCCTGGGAGTATGACGTTATTATGATCACCAAGACATGTTTGAAGAAAGGGCATGATTGTCAACTAAATGTTCTAGGATATAGATGATTGAGACAGGACAGGGAGGGAAGTAAAAATTGCTGGGGGGGTTGTGGGTGGGGTGGGGAAGGAGTTGCTTTGCTGGCTCGGGATGATATCACGTTTGTGCTAAAGGAGGACACTGAGAAGGACTTGAGCAGCGAGGCATTATGGGTAGAGCTGAGGAATACGAAGTATGCAGTTTCATTTTTGGGGCTGAACTACAGGCTCCCAATAGTGACCGTGAGGTAGAAGAACAAACAGGTAAACATATCATGGAAAGATGTGGAGACACAGGTTGATGGTGAAGGGAGATTTTAATTTTCCCAACATTGACTGGGATACACTTAGTGTCAGAGGTCTGGATGGGCCATAATTTGTAGCATCCAGTAAAGGCTTCTGCAGCAGTATGTCAGTACTCCAACACGGTAAGAGGCCATATTGGACCTGATGTTGGGGTAAGATCCAGGCCAGGTGGCAGATGTTGCAGTGGGGGATTTCTCTGGGAACAGTGACCACAATTCTGTAAGTTCAAAAATATTGGTAGACAAAGATGAGAGTTGCCCTCAGGGAAGAGTCCTAAACTTGGCCAATGCCAATTATATCAAAACTCGGCAGGGGCTTTGAAATGTGGATTGGGAGTTAATATTTGAAGGGAAGTCTACATTTGACATGTGGGAGGCTTTCAAAGATAAGTTGAAGATAGTGCAGGACAGGCATGTCCCTTTGAAAACAAGGGATAAGAAACGCAAAATTCGTGAACCTTGGATGACAGGAGTAATTGTGCGACTAGCCAAGAGGAAAAAGGAAGTGTACATAAAGTACAGGCAACTAAGAATGGAATGGGCCTTGGTGGAATATCAGGAGAGTAGAACCAATCTTAAATGAGGAATGAAATGGGCTAAAAGGGGTCATGAAATAACTTTAAGTGAACAGAATTAATGAGAATCCTTAGGTATTTTATTCATATATTAGAAACAAAAGGGTAACGATAGAAAGTGTTGGTTCTCCAAAGGATAAGGAAGGAAGGTTGTATGTTGAACCTGAGAAAAGGGGTGAGACTCTTAATGATTACTGTGCATCAGTGTTCACTGAGGAGAGGGACATGTTGAACGTTGAGGTTGGAGATAGAAGCTTGTTTCCTCTAGATCACATTGATATTAGGAAGGAAGTTGCATTGGGTAGGCTAAATGATGTTAAGGTGGATAAAGCACCAGAAGAAGCGGGGTCTATCCCAGGTTATTGAGGGAGGCGATAGAATATCAGGGGCCCTGACAGATATCTTGGTCGCACCGTTAAACACAGGTGAGGTGCTGGTGGACTGGACATGTTGATTCCACTTGCACAAGAAGGGTAGTAGGGATATTCCAGAGCTTGACGTCAGTGCTGGGAAAGTGCTGGAGAATGTACTGAGGGATGAAATCCATTTACCTTTGGAAAAGAACAGGATTATCAGTGATAGACAATGTGGTTTTGTGTGGGGGAGATTGTGCCTTGCCAATTTAGTAGGGTTGTTGAGGAAGTGACCAAATAGATAGATGAAGGAAAGGCTGGCACGGTAGATTCATTTAAGGTGCGTCTGAACAGATACATGAGGAGGATACAGATTCTTAGGAATTGAGTGATAGGTTTAGATAGTGAATTTGGATCTGCACACGCTTGGACGGCGGAAGGGACTGTTCCTGGGATGTTAATTTACTTTGTTCATTGTTCTTCCTTGTGTAGTAATGGACATTAAAGTAGATATTTCAGAATATGCCGCAGAGATCATTTCTGCAGTGTAAGAAAACAAAACCTAAGGAAAGCAATCACAATCCCTGTTTCAAAATAAAATACTGGAACCAAACTGAGAATAAATCTATATTGTTGCACACTGATAGGGGGTAGACCTGAAGATTTGACAGATATAGGAAAGTGGAAGAATATAAGTTTAATAAGGAAACAAGTATCAGTCTAAAAGTTAGAGTTAGCTAGTTAGATTAAATAGACAGAGACATTACTGACAGGTTTTAAAATATAATTAACAATATGGAGGTTGGTGTTGTGGACAGTGAGTCAGTGAAACTAGCAACAAAAAGGAAATGGTCAATTCATTGTATAGGTACATTGCGACAGCCCTCTACATCAAAAATAGGTGGAAAATCAGGAAAACCAAAGAAGGTTGAGATAGAATTGAAATTACAATCGCCACTGAAGCGTTCCTGATAAAATAGTTATAGCCTGGATAAGGGTTCAAATTCATGCTCGGAATATTCACAGAAAACTGACTCACAAAATGTTTCATGCATTAGTTTTTAGTTTCCAAAATCAGGGAATGTTCTATGAGATTGCAAAATTGTGAATTGAAATCCTTCATTAAAAGGGGCAGATACAGAAAGCAGAAGTTATTTGACAGTTAAGTCAGCTTCTGGCATAAGGAGTAAGATAGAAACTATTATCAGGAACGGTCAAGTTAATCAGATGGAATCAATATGACTTTGTAATGGCAACATCATGCCTGCAGTTCATTGCAGATTTCTGACGACTTTGAGCGTGTGCAGTTGATAAAGGAACAGCAGTTCATGTAATGTATTTAGATACAGGAGTCATTGAAACATAAAAAAAATGGACCAAGAGTAGGCTATACACATCACCGAGCTTGTCCTGTGATTCAATACAATCAGGGCTAATAAAAGTCCAGTGAACTTTCACAGCACTCCCTCCATGGTGATGATAGCTTTCCAGACATAAGGAAAACTTAATTGCACTCCGTTCACCAATTGTAGTCTAGCCAAACTCCTATGCAACTAAAGCAACACTTCATTGCTCCAGGGTTCAAATTAACCTGTAGTAAGGGCTAACATTCTATTAATCTTCCAAATGTGTATTGAATAAAGGGTCACATCAAACATTTTTCTGGTGGATAATTAAACAACTCATTGGAGGAGTAGGCTCCACAGATATTTCAATCGTCCCTGATGGAGAGCACAACATATCAGTGTAAAAGTTAAGGCTGAAGCATTCACAGCAATCTATTGTCAGAAATGCCAATTGTACGATCCATCTCGGCTTCGTCCAATTATCAGCTATATTACAGATACATGTTTTAAGCCAATTTGCTTCTCTCCACGTGATAACAAGACATTCTGGGAAGCTCTGCTTACTCAAACGTTATGTAACCGACAAAAGTACTGATGGTTTTAGCGAGGCAAGCACTTCCAGCGTAGCTGCAACGATGGCAAAAATCCGACAACGTGTGAAATAGTTGAAAAGTGTGTTGCTGGAAAAGCGCAACAGGCCAGGCAGCATCCGAGGAGCAGGAGAATCGACGTTTCGGGCATAAGTCCTTCTTCAGTAATCAGGACTCCTGAAAAGGGCTTAAGCCTGATTCATCGATTCTCCAGCTTCTCGGATGCTGCCTGGCCTGCTGCACTTTTCCAGCACCACACCTTTCAACTCTGGTCTCCAGCATCTGCAGTCCTCACTTTCTCCCAGTGTGGGAAATAGGCCAGCCACTTCCTGAGCACAGAAAGCAGGACAATCCAATCTGACCAATTTCTGCTCCCATGCTCGGTCATGAGTTGGGTGTGTGAAAATGCCATCAACAGAGCAATCAAGCAGCACTGGCTCAGCAATAACCTGCTCAGTGACATGAAATGTGGGTTACGCAATCTCCACTAAGCTCCGTGGGCGGCACGGTGGCACGGTGGTTAGCACTGCTGCCTCACAGCGCCTGAGACCCGGGTTCAATTCCCGACTCAGGCGACTGACTGTGTGGAGTTTGCACGTTCTCCCCGTGTCTGCGTGGGTTTCCTCCGGGTGCTCCGGTTTTCTCCCGCAATCCAAAGATGTGCGGGTCAGGTGAATTGG
This sequence comes from Hemiscyllium ocellatum, assembly GCF_020745735.1. Lineage (NCBI taxonomy): Eukaryota > Metazoa > Chordata > Chondrichthyes > Orectolobiformes > Hemiscylliidae > Hemiscyllium > Hemiscyllium ocellatum. Next base: position 120,350 of record NW_026867601.1, read on the forward strand.
CCATGCTAAATTGCCCATAGTGTTAGGTAAGGGGTAAATGTAGGGGTATGGGTGGGTTGCGCTTCGGCGGGTCGGTGTGGACTTGTTGGGCCTGTTTCCACACTGTAAGTAATCTAATCTTGACCGAATTCCACACTTGATTTATGCATAGACAAAGAACTGATTCCCTGAAGCGCGGGCAGAGAGACAGCACTTGACTTAAACGTCACATTCGCCCGAGATTAATATTATAGGGCCCGACGAGAACTGGAATCAGTGAGTATCAGATGACAAACTCTCTGTTGCCTGGAGTCGTACCTCGTACATTGGAAGATGGATCTGATTGTTGGATCTCAATCCTCTCAGCTCCAGGACACCTCCATTCGAGTTCCTGAAGGAAGTATCCTTGGCCGCAGCATCTTCAGCTGTGTCATCAATCATCCTCCTTTCATCATAAGACCAGAATTGAAATCTGTGCCGATGATAGCACTTTTTATGACATCTCGTACATGGAAGCAATACACATTCAAATGTAACAATATCAGGACATTATCCGGAATTGGACTGACGAGTGACATTGACACCACTTCCAGGCAATAAGAGATAATCTAGCAAAAACGCCTTGACATTCAATGGTGTTACCATCATTGAAAAAACCCCGCCCCACTATCAGCATGCTGGGTATTATCGTTAACTAGAAACTGAACTGGACATTCCATATAAGCACAACGGTTCGAATAGCAGGCCAGGAGCTCGGAATACTGTGGCAACCAATTCACCCTCCTGACTCCGAAAGCTAATTGGCTCTCTAAAAAGCAGAAGTTAGGAGTGTAATGGCACACTTCCCCACTTGACTGGATGGGTGCAGCTTCAGTTACACTCAAGAAGCTTGACGTCATCCAGGACAAAGCATCCCACTTCAATAATCGCACTCTTACAAGCACACATTGCCTCCAAATCTGATACTCAGTACCTGCAGTGAGAAAGCTCTCACAAACAGAAATGCAATAAATCTGACACTTTATATTACGACCAAGAACTCAACACGTGCAAATTATGGGGGAGCATGGAAATCTGAAAAGAAAACAGAACAGAAATGTGGGAATCATGGACCAGGTGAATCAGGGTCTGCAGCTAGAGCATCGAATATAGATGTTAGATTGATTGTTGGATGCAAAGTCTCCTGTTATATTGCCAGTATTCCACTCCAATATCTATTCATGATATAAAGTGTCAGATTTATTGCATTTCTGTTTGTGAGAGCTTTCTCACTGCATTTCCAACATTAGGATCAGAGTGGTAATATCACTGGAACAGTATTCCAAACTCCAGTTGGAGGTTGAGTGGACAGGAGGTGGAATACACCATTTACCGAGGGGAAATTTGAATGTAAAGTAATCAGGAAAAAAATGGTGACAATGTAACAATAATCAATGGAACAATACCAAAACAGCTGGTTTACTAATTACCATTAGAAAATCCGTCTACTGCATTTACCTCATCAGCCAACATCATGGATGGCTATGCTGTCTCACAGCGCCAGGGTCCTGGGTTCGATTTCCCCCCTGTCTGCTTGGGGTTTGCACATTCTCACTGTGTCTGCTTGGGTTTCCTCCCACAATCCAAAGCTGTGCAGGCCAGATGAATTGGCCACGCTAAATTCCCCACAGTGTTCTGTGCCCTAGTCAGCAGTAAGAAAGGGTAGAGTGATGGGTTTCTCTTCGGAGGGGCGGTCTGGACTTGTTGGGCCAAAGGGCCTGCTTCCACATTGTAGAGAATCTAATCATCAGAATCCACACCCACTGTCAGGTAACTGATGATTTCTGAAGTGACATGAGCAAGTGTCACAGTGGGTAATTAGGGAGAGGGTCCCATTGATGACTGAACCTGCAACATCTACATTTCATGATAGATTAAAAGAAAATATAAGCGCGACTAAACCTCACAACAACAATATCGACTAAATGAAATTGTTGTGGCAGTTCTTGATCTCACTTCAACTATTTTATGTGGATATTCTAAAATGCACGTTGAGCTATGTTGCATTGTTGGAAATTTTACCGTCTAAAGGGACGACAATATAAATCAATGTTCAAAGTGGATCCAATTGGACAGAAATGTTTCATTGCATGAACTTCCAGAATTCAAATATTCGGCTAAATTAAAATGTTGAATTATGTTTATCTTCCAGATATAAATAATATCTGTTGCAATTCATAGTCTTGAAATTTGCATTCACTTCTGCAAACTGTCAACGTTCTTCAAATAAACTTGGTTTGATTTGAAACTTATCATTTGAAACTTCGTTCATCTGGCTTTACTGTCATCAACTCTGCTTTGAAACCAGTGAAGTGTTTATGTAAATAAACACAGAAATAGGACTCTCAGAATAGATGACAGAACAACAAAACCCCTGGTTATATTTCCCCACAAGCACAGTACACAAATAATGGCAAATATGCAAATAAAACAACGGATTTTTAAATCTTATTATTCATTTGTGGGACCTGGGCATCTCTTGGCTGGCTCACATTGATCCCTATTTGCCCTCGAGAAGGTGATGGTCAGCTGCCTTCTTGAATCGCTGTTGTGGATTGAGCCATTATGCCAGTGAGGAGGGAATTTCCATACTAATTGTAGTTCATCCCTTAAAATATAAAAGTTGTCTGATTCTAAAATCACAGTGATATCAATTTCCATGCTTAGTCCAAAAAAACTTCAATTTTGAGATTGATTGGCACAGCTAACGTTTCTTTCTCTGTCTCTCTTTCGCTTTTCCACTCCTGCCTTCCCCCATTTTTTATATCTGATGCCGTGTTTTGCATTTCCACAATCAGACAATGTTTTCATAAATAACATAAAGTCAACGCCTCACCAACATATTGGCTCATAGTGTCATAGCGAAGTCCAGCGTGGAAACAGACCCTTTGGTCAGACATGTCCATGCAGAACAAATATCCCAACCCAATCTTATCCCACCTGCCAGCACCCGGCCCATATCCCTCTAAACCCTTCCTATTCATAAATCTCATTAGATGTCTTTTAAATGTTGCAATTGTACCAGCTTCCACACTTCCTGTGGCAACTCATTCCATACACGTACCACACATTAAGTGAAAAAATTGCCCCTTAGATTCCTTTTGCATCTTTCCCCTCTCACCCTAAACCTACGCCATCTAGTTCTGGACTCACCCATCCAGGGAAAAGACTTTTCCTATTTATCCTATCCATGCCCCGCATGATTTTATAAACTTCGATGAGGTCACCCCTCAGCCTCTGAAGCTCCAGGGAGAACAACCATAACCTATTCAATCTCTCCCTATAGCTCAAATCCTCCAAACCTGGCAACATCCTTATAAATCCTTTTTGAACCTTTTTTTAAGTTTCACAATATCCTTCCAAAAGGAAGGAGACCAGAATTGCATTAAATATTCCAACAGTGACCCTAATCAATGTCCTGTACAGCTGCAACTTGACCTTCCAACTCCTCTACTCAATACCCTAACCAATAAAGGAAAGTATACCAATCGCCTTCTTCACAATCCTGTCGACTTGCGACTCTACTTTCAAGGCGCTATGAAACTACACTCAAAGGTCTCTTTGCTCAGCAGCGCTATCTAAGACCTTACCATTAAGTGTATAAGATCTGCTAAGATTTGCTTTCCCACAATGCAGCACCTCACATATATCTGAATTAAAATCCAACTGTCACTCCTCAGCCCACTGTCCCATCTGATCAAGATCCCATGGAAACCTGAGATAAGCTTCTTCATTGTCCATTACATATCCAATAATGGTGTCATTTGCAAACTTACTAACTATACCTCTTATGCTCGCATCCAAATCACTTATATCAATGATTAAAATTACTGGACCCAGCACCGATCCTTGTGGCACTCCACTGGTCACAGGCCTCCAGTCTGAAAAACATCCCTCCACCACCATCATCTGTCTTCTACCTTTGAGCCAGTTCTGTATCCACATGGTTAGTTCTGCCTCTATTCTGTGAGATCTCACCTTGCTAACCAATCTCCCTTGGGGAACCTTGTTGAACGACTTACTGAATTCCATATAGATCACATCCACTGCTCTCGTCTCCAAAATCCTCTTGGTAACTTCTTCAAAAAACTCAATCAAGTTTGTGAGACATGATTTCCCACGCTTAAAGCCATGTTGAAGATCCCGAGTCAGTCCTTACCTTTCCAAGTGCATGTACGTCCTGTAACTCATAATTCCCTCCAAAGTCCTTCCCACCACCAACGTCACGCTCACTGTTCTATAGTTCCCTGACTTGTCCTTACCATTTCATAAACAGTGGATCCACGTCAGACAACCTCCAATCTTCCAGCACCTCACCTGTGACTATTAATTACACAAATTCCTCAGCAAGAGGACCAGCAATCACTTCACTAGGGTCCCACAGAGTTCGAACCTACACATGATCAGGTCCTGGGGATTTATCCACATTTATGTGTTTCAAGCTCAATTATAAAGAACGAGAAGCAGGCATTTTGGCGAATGGAGTTTTTTCTTCTATTCAATGACGTTGTGATTGAACTGATAATCCTCACCTCTGCTATTCAGCCTTTTCCCAATCAGCACTGATTCTATTACCGATTCAAACTCTGCCAGTTACCCTTGAAAGTATGCGATGGCCCAACCTCGGTGCCCTGTGGTAAAGAATTCTACAGATTCACTTCATTTTGGGAGAAGAATTTCTCTTCTGCCTCAAACCTGTGACCTCTAAGCCAGAGATTACACTCCCTGGTTCTGGACTCTTCCAAAAGTGGAAACAACATTTCTGCTTTTAACGCGCCATGTTTCCTGAAATTTCAGAATGTCACCACTGAATAATCTATGTTGCAATTGGTACAAGCTCAAACTACTCAATCTCTATTCTCAATACAGTCCCTCCATCCTCAAGATCAGTCTGCTGAACCTCATGTGGATTGTCTCGGATTCCAGAGTATCTTTCCTTTAATACGAGTCGCACAATAGTTGACAGTATTCAGCTGTGATATGACGAGAGCTTATTTTCAGTTTTAACAAAACTTACAGTCATACAGTTATACTGCACAGAGGTAGATCCTTCGTTCCAACTCATCTGTGGTGAACTGAAATCCCAATTTGACCGAGTATCATATGGCAAACAGGTGACCCATATTTCTCTAAATGTTTCCTTCTCCTACACACATTCAGCTGTCTTTTAAATTTTAAAGTTATGCTCGCCTCCACCACTTCATATAGCAGATTTTTCTGTGTATATACCACCATCTATGTGAAAACGTTACCCTTCGGGACCTTTTCCAACGTTTCTCCTCTCGCCATAATCCTCTGTCTTATAGTTTTGGACTCCCCAACACTCTGAAAAAGACCTTGGCTATTCATCATAACAATGCCCCTCATGATTTTCGGATCTTGTTCAGGCCAACCTTCAGCCCCCTTTCCTCGTGCTGCAGGGAAAAGAAACGCCCCAGCCTATTCAGGGTCACCTTATAGATTAAATGCTGAGAGTTTGTTTCTGGAAATGCACTGCGAGTCAGGCAGCATCCGAGGAGCAGGAAATTCGATGTTTCGGGCAAAAGCCCATCATCAGGAATGGAGGCAGGGAGCCTCCAGGTGGCTAAATGGTGCTCAGTCCATGGAATGATCATCCATGGTCTTGTTGAACAGCGGAGCAGGTTCGTAGGGTCAGATGGCTTAATCCTTCTCACATTTCTTACATTGTGGTATTGTTATGTTTTTACAGACCTCCGATCCAAAAGGCAACACTCCATGACCACTAAATAAAAATCAAAGGAACTGCAGATGTCATGTATCTGAAACAAAAAACGGAAACTGTGGAAAAACTCAGAGGCTCTGGCAGTATCTGTGGAGAGAAAGCTCAACTCTCCATGGTTTCCTGGTTTTCCTTTAGAGCCTTCTTAAGTAACGCCACCACATTAGCCCATCTCTGCTCTTCCAGCACCTCAGCCATGATTATCAATGATACAAACACCTCAGCAAGGGGCTCCGGAATCTCCTCCTTAGCTTCCCACTAAGTTCTGGGAATCACCTGATCAGATATGGGCAACACGGTGGCACAGTGGTTAGCACTGCTGCCTCACAGCGCCTGTAGACCCGGGTTCAATTCCCGACTCAGGCGACTGACTGTGTGGAGTTTGCACGTTCTCCCCGTGTCTGCGTGGGTTTCCTCCGGGTGCTCCGGTTTCCTCCCACAGTCCAAAGATGTGCGGGTCAGGTGAATTGGCTAAGCTAAATTGCCCGTAGTGTTAGGTAAGGGGTAAATTTAGGGGTATGGGTGGGTTGCGCTTCAGCGGGTCGGTGTGGACTTGTTGGGCCGAAGGGCCTGTTTCCACACTGTAAGTCTAATCTCAGGGATTTATCTCTGTTTTTTGGCTTCGAGACATACAGCGCCTCCTCTACTCTGAGATGAACTCTTTTTAAGGCATCACTATGTATTTCCCAATTTCCTTAGTTTCCATGCACCTATTAATGCAAAATATTTGTTCAGTGTCTCATCCATCTCTTGTGGTCTCACACATAGGCAGCTATGGTGGTCTTTAAGCGGCTGTATTCTCTCCTTGATTATTTTCTACCCTTTCTGTATCAATGGAATCGTTTGGGATTTTCTTTAACATTATTTGTCAAAGTTACGTCATGCCCATTTTTTACCTTCACGATTTCCGACTGCCCTTTTTTCCTTTTCCGGATTCACTCGATCCCACCTGTCTACATCTGATATATCTCTCCTATTTCTTGACCAGTGTCTCAATTTCTCCTGTCATACTGTTTCCCTGCACCGCCGAAGTTTACCCTTCACACAAACAGGAACATACCATCACTGAACTCTCATGATCTCATGCTTAAATGCTTCCCATTTCCCAACCGTACCTTCTCCTGCGCATAGCCCGCCATCCCTAAATCAACCAGATTTTCAAAGTTCCTGTGAGATGCCATCAAACCTGGCCTCACTCCAATTTGGAACATTCATTTTTTTAATCAATTCTACTATTTTTCATAACGGCTTTCAGACTAATAGAATTATGATTACTTGCTCCGAAGTCTGCCCCCCAGAACATCTCAGTCACTTGCCCTGCTCAGTTTCGGAACAGAAGTTCAAGTATTGCACAACCTCTAGTCAGTGCTTCCATATATTGAATACGAAATCTTCCTTGTATAAACCTAACCAATTACTCGCCATCCAAGACCTTAACACTATGACAGTCCCAAAAATTGGAAAGTCAAAAATCGCTGACCATAATCCGATTGTTCTTACATATAGCTGAGATCTCCTTACATATCCACTTGCGAAAGTCCAGTTGACTATTGGGAGGACTATATTACACTTCCAGTAAGGTGATCACCCCATTTCTCAAAATTAGTTTCCATCTATGTAACGTCACTGGGCAGTCTCCCAGAATTTCCTCGCAGCATCCAGCCAAAATGTGCTTCTGAAGCAGTACCACTCCTCCTCCACTCTTGTTTTCCCCCTCACCCTGTCTATCCTTTATATAGCATCTACACTCCTGAAGATTAAGCGGCCAGTCCTGTTCATCCCTGAGCCACATTTCTGTAATAGTTACGATACCCCCATCCCAAATTCCCAGCCATGCCCTATGTTCACCTGCCCCGTCTGTCAGGCCTCTTGCACTCAAGTAAATGCTGCTTTGCAGTCTTACCTCATTTATGCCAAACTGTTGCCTGTCTTGACTCTTCGAATGGTTCATCGTGTCTATTTTACCATCCTCAACCTTTTCCTTTTTCTCACTGTTGCGTTGAGTCTCACCATCACCCTTACCAGCTTGAAGCCTTCAGGGTATCACGAGAAAGTTTTCCCATAACAGTGTTGGTCCCTTTCCAATTCAAGTGAAACCTGTCCCTCTTAAAGATGTCATTTCTGTTGATGAAGAGATCTCAATGATCGGGAAATGTGAATCCTAGCCCCTGCAACAGCTCCTCAGCCACGCATTTATCTGCTGTTTTTTTTATTATTATTCCAACTCTCAATATTCCATTAGATTTTAAACAAAGCCCAGCATTATGTTTGCCTACGTTGCAGTTAAAATTAAAAGCTAGCATTTCGTCATTCTGTGATGAGGATTACAAAATCTGTTCTGTATATTTCAGAATTCAATCTCTATGTAAATAATATTCAGTTGCTCTACCTTTCCTGCTAAAATTCCTAACTTCATTTTTATGTCATTTCTGATTTATTTCACCCCATTATATTAATATGCAAAGTTTCTTGTTCCCTCTCTTTTCCAATCTATCACCCTCTGCAAACTGTTTTGCTTCATACCCACCACTAACCTCCTCTACAATTTTCGTGTCATTTGCGAACTTGTCTGCAGTACATTCACTTCCCTCATCTAAGTCGTTAAAATACTTTGTAAATATTTGTGTCCCCTGAAACGGATTTATGTGGTATTCACCAAGTAGAGATTGACATCCTGTAAAGTTAAATGTGGAATCAAACACTCTTACACTTGTGATTTCCACAATCTTCTCCCCGTGGCAACACAATACCTCTGAAACCACAGGCTGTTATCTTGTTAAATAATCTTACGTGTGGTACCTTATTAAATGTCTTCAGAAAACAAAAAAAATCACAATTTCCTCCTTATACTTAAAGAATTCTAACACATTTATCAAGCGATATATCCCTTTGGTAAATCCATTCTCAGTCCTCTTGATCATGTCATGTATTCCTAAATGCTCTGGTGTGACGTGCTTTATTATAGACGACGCAATTTCTCCAATAAAGGATGTTAATTATCCAATAATGGCCTCAGTCAGACTTTTTTGTGTCCTTACTTTTTTTGAGTGAAGATGTTACCTTGTCACTTTGCCAATCTCGTCATACTTTCCTGAAACCTAATGATTATTGGAAAGTTACAACTAGTGCATCCAACACATTTTTTTTCTTACTTATTTTTCTATCTTGGATTGCACCTCATTAGTTCCAATGCTTTTTGCGGTAAATACTCCTGTAAATTTCTCTGATGTTTTCTTTTTAGTGAAAGTCATTGTATTGCATTGCTCGCCGTTCCTTTTGCCATTCATTATTTCTTAATTATAGATTTTTTTTGCCTGCTTCTTTCAAGGCAGATGCTGACTATTTATTCATATTTTCTGTCATTTCGTGGTTCCCAGTCAGGAATTCCCAGCTTCATTCAATATGGGCCTATATTCACGTTGGTTTTTCTCTTCAGTTCTTTCTATTTAAGAATGCTCTTGCCGTCCACTTTAATATCAGCTGTAGTTTCACTTTCGATGTTTACCTTCTCCCTCCTTATTAATCTTTACATGGAACATAGAACATTACAGCGCAGTACAGGCCCTTCGGCCCTCCATGTTGCGCCGCCCTGTCATACTAATCTGAAGCCCATCCCACCTACACTATTCCATGCACGTCCATTTGCCTGTTCAATTTGCAGGCTTATTGATATTTCTATAAACATTCCGAATGTCCTGCTCACCGAAAATATTTCCCACTTTTTATGTTTTCCTTTTAATTCAATTTGTTGCTATTTGCAACTCTTCTACATAAACATAATGCACTCGTCCCCTTCCTAGATTTCTTCCTTCTCACTTGAATTATATCATTACTGTGAGCGTTGAACTGTTTCTCTGAATGGATTGCCATTGTTCTTCACATTGTTCCCGTTTCCTGGTCCATTCCAGCAAACCCTGCCCTCATCCGTTTACAATTACACTCATATAAGCTGAGCACATTTGTTGCGGATGTAAGATTCTCCCTCTCCAAATGAATGCTCAAACCTCTCTGTTCCGAGGCAATCTTTCAGTCTGTCCCCATGCATAAAATCTGACTCATTGCACATTACCAGGTTCAGTACACCAAGATTCCAGGTTGAACCGCGATATACTGTTTCAGGGATCTATATGAATTCTTCTTTGTGACTACCTTTGTTGATAGAGTCATAGAAATGTACAGCACAGAAACAGACACTTCAGTCCAACTCGTCCATGCCGATCAAATACCCCAACCTAATCTCGTCCCACCTGCCAGTACCCATCCCCCTCCAAACTCTTCCTATTCATATGCCTATCCAGGTGTCCTTTAAATGTTGCAATTGTACCAGCCTCCACCACATCCTCTGGCACCTCATTCCATACACGTACCACCCTCTGCATGAAAACAGTTGCCCCCTTAGGTCTCCTTTATAACTTTCCCCTCTCACCATAAACTTATGTCTTCTAGTTCTGGACTCCCCCACTCCGGAGAAAAAACTTTGTTTATTTATCCTATCCATACCCCTCATGATTTTAGAAACCTCGATAAGGTCACCCCTCAGCCTCCGATGTTCCAAGGGAAACAGCCCCAGCCTATTCAACCTCTCAAATCCTCCAACCCTGGCAGCATCCTTATGAAACTTTCCTTACCCCTTCCAAGTTTCACATCATCATTCCGATAGAAAGGAGACCAGAGTTGCACGCAATATTCCAAACGTGGCCTAACCAATGTCCTGTACTGCCGTAACATGACCCGCCCAATTCCTGTACTCAAAACTCTGACCAATAAAGGAAAGCATATCAAGCGCCTTCTTCGCTCTCCTGTCTACCTGCGACTCCAGCTTCAAGGAGCTATGAACCTGCACTCCAAGGTCTCCTTGTTCAGCAACACTCCCTAGGACCTTACCATTAAGTGTAAAAGTCTTTCTGTCTGTCTGTCAATTGATGTGAAGATTAATTTGCCAGTGATTAATCCAATGCCTTTCTTTACATGCTTCATCATCTTCTGATCTCTGGCGTGCTTTCTTAATAATGTCATGATTCTAAAATTTATTCCAGCAACGTTGTCTTTCCCATGGTATTTCTGACCTTCACCTGCATGGATTGTATATCGACTAATGATAAAGCCTATGGCTCAGTAATACTTAAGCATGCCTGCTTTACGTCATGTCTTTCAAAAACATTTAATACCACTTTGTGCAATGGTTGTGACGTGGCTAAGAAAACCAGCAATTAATCTCAATTGTACCAGCAGTGTGTCACAACAGACCTGAATGTGTTGATCGGAGAAGCGACTATCAGTCCGCACTTCCATCTGCTGGAGAAGCACTGACATTACACTGATGGTAAAAATGTCAACAATACGTGTCTGATATCAATCTATTGAGAAAGCAATTGCACGCTTATTCTAGCTCATCACCTTTAGCTGGCAGCTGTAGCATTATGCAACAACTCATTGAAAGTGGATAAGACTAATTAGCATCAAATCAAGGTCAACTTTTGAGAGAAATGTCTCCATTCCTTGTCGTGAAGGTTTGTTCATCTCTCTTAACGATACCAACTCTGACAATTTGGCGTCTTTATGGGCCGAGTGAAAAAAAACAAGGGTAAAAAAAACATAAGTGGGTGTCACATGCACACCTCCAAACTGCGATGTTGAGAATGGCAGTAAACAGGAAATCTGAGATGCATGTGATGAGGGAATTTTGGTGATCATGCATGATGTTAACTGCACATCGACTGGACTAACCAATTTAGTTACAATGGTGGAGAGGATGAATTTCTGGATTGTATGTGGGATGGTTTCCTTGACCAATACGTGCAGAAACCAACTAGAAAGCAGGCCATCTTACACTGGATGCTGTGTAATGAGAAGTTAATCATTGCTAATCTAACTGTAGCAGATCCCTTGGGTACAAGCAACCATGACACGCTAGAACATTTTAATCGAAATGGAGAGTGAGACCGTTGATACGGAGACTCGGGTGTTGAATCTTTAATTTTTCATTTAAAGGGTAGGCGATTTACGGGGTATCTTATAGAAATATAAACGACCATGAAAGGCATGAACTCAGCAGGTTCCAGGCGTTGGGTAATCCATAAGACTATAAGACCATAAGACATAGGAGTGGAAGTAAGGCCATTCAGCCCATTGAGTCCACTCGACCATTCAATCATGGCTGATGGGCATTTCAACTCCACTTACCAGCATTCTCCCCGTAGCCCTTAGTTCCTTGTGACATCAAGAATTGATCAATCTCTGCCTTGAAGACATTTAGCGTCCCGGCTTCCACTGCGCTGAGGCAATTGAATTCAAACAAATGCAGAACGATGCTCTTCCCTCAGCTCCACCGACAGAGGAACTCGGGAAAGCAGCGGCGTGACATGGTTCTATAGTTATAGCTGAGTGATTGCACTTATAAACAGGCAATCCCGTTTCTTATTGCGGTGTCGAATCCTGCTGCCGGTGGCTGAAGGCAGAGCAAGAGGGAGTTTGTTTCGCATCTCTGTGTTTGGGATTCCAATCCCGGCGGGAAAACACTTCTTCCAGGTCAGAAGTGGCGTCAATCTCCAATGCACTCCCTGAACAGCTCGGATTCACCCGTGCACCCTGATGAAGGGCTTGTGCCCGAAACGTCGAATTTCCTATTCCTTGGATGCTGCCTGGCCTGCTGTGCTTTAACCAGCAACACATTTTCAGCTGTGATCCCCAGCATCTGCAGACCTCATTTTTCACCCGTGCATTGCCAGCTTTGTGTGAATTGGTGTGTTTCCAGATTCCTGACTAGAGTTTTCTCGCTGAATTTGGTCAAGGCATTGACTGGAATAGACCATGATTCAATGTATGAAAGTACATTTCACTGGGGTGGAACCTAAACCCGCAAAGTGACTGTGAATAAAACAATGGAAACTCTCAGCACAGGAACAAGAGACACTGAAGCAGACACATGAGGACAAATATCTTTTCTCTGTCAGTGAAAGGCGCTGCTTCACAAAGGGGAGACTTCGAGGTGAAGCAGTGACGGTGATAATTTCTGCTGATTATTCACCCGATGAAGGCCGTTTCTGACCGAAGTCCGTGTTTACATTACATACTGACAACCTGTCAGCGCCCCTCCCGCGATTGGGGCCAGTAGCGTAATGGATAACGCGTCTGACTTCGGATCAGAAGATTGTAGATTCGAGTCCTACCTGGCTCGGGGCCGTGGCGCTCATTGTTGAGCATGCTTCTTGTTGCATTGCCATTTCTGAGTTGTTTGGAGATGCTGGGATTGGATTCGTGCGTTTGTGAATTTGAAAGTTGCATTTCAGCCCGTTGCAGCTCATTCTCAGACCGGTGTATGTCAGCTTCTGAGGAGCTGTGTGGTTCTGATCAGTGCTCTGTCGAATTTGAAATAGGGCCGAGAAAATGATCCGATTTATCTGTCAGAATGTTTATCAAAATCTCTCATTAGCTTGCAGCGTTACAAATTCAAAAGGACTCCATCGGCTCTAATGCTGTTTCTATTACCCTCAGCTCCTGAAAGATTGTGCTCGAATGACTTTTTTTTTTGTCGTTTCGTTTGTGTCAGTTCACAGCCATGTCGAAAGGAGAATTGGTCCTTTCAGTGTTTACATCAACATGTGTCTCCATTTGTATCTCTTTCTCTGTGTATCCACCTGACCCTCTTCCACATTCTTCGACTCTCTGTCTGTCCATATCCCTTATTCCCCATCTCTGTTCTTCACAAAGCCTGACATTAGGAGACAGTTTGAGAGTGGAGCTGCTGAAAGGCTCTCTCCACCCTGGCTGGACTGTGTAGAACTGGGCTCACATTCTCCAATTAATGTGTCTGTCCCTTCGACCTGAGATCAGGAGACATTTCTTCCTCAATATATTATCACACTTACAAATTCAAAATACAATACCTAATCCAACAGGACAAAAACACAATTATAATACAACTACAGGAGCACAATAATGTATTTACTGTCGGTGTGAAATGAATGAACGGCGACAGCAGAGAATCAGTGCGATCAGATCGTGTTGTTTGTGTCATTACCAGATCATTCCCCAGCAGGTCTGCAGTGTCTCCTGCCTCACCTCGTTATTTCCACCAAACTGGGAAAGAAGCGTGGCTGGGGGTGGGCTGGAGTAACAGAGGAGCGGAAGCAGAAATGTTTGTGAAACAATTGAAATAAACTCCAGGTTCAATTAATAGTTAAAGAGAAATAAAAACTCACTCGTGGAATGAAACGAGGAATCATCAGCCGGATCACCGACTCAAACAGCATGCTGAATTGTTTGGTCGGAGATCATACACTTGCAACAAGTTGACACAGTCACACATCAATACAATCAGCGAGCACCGTTCAGATTTGAACGGAATTACCCCCATCTACTTTGCAAGTGCATTAACCAACTAAACCACATCACCAGGACATGAGCAGCTTCACTTACCGATATGTGCAGTCCTGTAACCACCTGGTCACTAACTCCGAAATGTGTTTTCGGTATCACTGTTGCTCAGTGAGAATTGCAATCAACCTAAACTTTTGCCAAAACAGTTCACAGCCGAACATTCTTCACTGGAAATGGACAGAAATAAAACACAATCTCCTTTTGCCTTGGCTTCAACATGATTCTTTCGATCCCTCTAAACTGACAGGGTAAAGAGGATGTGTTCAACCTCTTGGCGTCCCTTCATCATATTAATACACACTCTCAGGGAACCTCACACCAAGAGGAACAGGGTCATTGAGGTGAATTGGCCAGCTGTGGTGTTTGAGTCAGTGTAAACAGTGAAGGATGACCCGTGAACACCGACACTGACACCATCAGCTCCACCTCACATCCTGCCCCATGCCTCCCACTCATCTTTGCTGTTGTCATAAACCTGGTCCCTTTTTTTTCCAAACGTTGTTCCTTCTCTCGGGCATATTCTGTCCTTGATTATTTTTCAGATGGATAATAAAGCAGGCCAGGCTTACGATGAGACCGGTTTGGTACAGAGATGAAAAGGGTTTTGAGAAGCCTTTTATTTAGATATAAACAGATGAGACTTCAGGCCAAAGTGGTCATCTTTTAGAAGTCACGTAAAAACAATGACGGCAGATGCTGGAAACCAGGTTCTGGATCAGTGGTGCTGGAAGAGCACAGCAGTTCAGGCAGCATCCAAAGTGCAGAGAAATCGACGTTTCAGGCAAAAGCCCTTCATCAGGAATAAAGGCAGAGAGCCTGAAGCGTGGGGAGATAAGCTAGAGGAGGGTGGGGGTGGGGAGAGAGTAGCATAGAGTGCAATGGGTGAGTGGGGGAGGGGATGAAGGTGATCGGTCAGGGAGGAGAGAGTGGAGTGGATAGGTGGAAAAGGAGCTAGGCAGGTAGGGCAAGTCCGGACAAGTCATGGGGACAGTGCTGAGCTGGAAGTTTGGAACTAGGGTGAGGTGGGGGAAGGGGAAATGAGGAAACAGGTGAAGTCCACATTGATGCCCTGGGGCTGAAGTGTTCCGAGGCGTAGTTGAGGCGTTCTTCCTCCAGGCGTCTGGTGGTGAGGGAGCGGAGGTGAAGGGGGCCCAGGACCTCCATGTCCTCGGCAGAGTGGGAGGGGGAGTTGAAATGTTGGGCCACGGGGCGGTGTGGTTGATTGGTGGCCTGTGCAATGAAAGGAGAGTGGTCAGCTCTCTAGCTGAGCAGTTCAGTTCAGTCCAGAACTGGTTGGAAGTTTAACAGTGAGCTGTGTGGAAACTCCCTGTTCTGCGCTTCTAACCTCAACCTGGAAGCATTTGACCTGTTTTTGTCCTCTGTTTTAAAGGCGGGTTGCTTATTGGGACTGTTGTGTATATTCGGAACAGCAAGCTTAGGTCAAGTTTGGATAGATTGAGTTCTGTAGGTATTCCTAATTCTGTCGTTCGTGTTTCATGGTGTAATTTTGTGAATTATTTTATTCTCTGATTTAAACCTGGTAGTCAACTTCGCTAACTGAATCTGGGTAATTGTAACTGTAGACTTACCAATACAAATTCCAAAGCTATGGGCTGGGCTGCCTGCTCACGAATGTTTTGAGCGGTCTGTCCTAGTCCATAACACAGTTCACCGTTATTTCACTTCCCTGCTCCACGTTTCAACTTAAACCCGGCTGTTTGCAGATGTCCGAGTAGACCCTCTCACTGTTAGAAACGCATTCCTGGGATATCGCTGTCACTCAGTGGGATAGGACTCACTGCCCATCCCTAATTGCTCCAGAGATTCAGGGAATACCCTAATGTCCCGGACACTTGAATCCCTCAGCGCGGTTGTACAGCCATGATACCGCTGGGAAGGGAGGTCCAGGATTTAGACCCAGCGACACTGAAGGGACAGCGGTACATTTCCAACTCAGAACGGTGAGATGATTGGAGGGGGATTTCCGGCGGTGGGTTCCCCGTGTATCTGCTGCCAGTGTTCTTCGAGTTCGATGCAAACAATCACTGGGCTGGTTCTGGCCAGAAACCACATGTGTCTTCTGTGTGCAACGAGGAACGGATTCTCATTCAGGTAATTCACACCAAGACAAATAAATCTTCATTCCCTTACTGGGAAACGTATCCAAGTCTGGACGATGCAAACACGGACTCTTCAGCAGGGACTCCCTTCCGTGCTGCTGACTGTAACCTTTGTGACCTGACTTACACACAGTTTTTTTGTTTAGATTAGATTCTCTACCGTGTGGAAACAGGCCCTTCGACCCAACAAGTCCACACTGCCCCTCCGAAGAGAAACCCACCCAAACCCGCTCCCCTACCCTCTATTTACCCCCTGGCTATCGCACCTAACACTGTGGTCAATTTAGCACGGCCAATTCCACTGACCCGCACATCTTTGGATTGTGGGTGGAAACCGGAGCACCCTGTCCCTGTCCTTTGGGTTATAACCACCTTCAGCAGCAATGCTTCTCTCTCCAAGTTTCCGAACAGTTCATGTTTTCGCCCTGGGATTCAATGTGAAGATAGTGGCGCTTTGATAAATTGATGTTGTTCAGGAGTAGCACTGAAAGAAGGTACAGAACAGCCTGATGATAACAAGGGCTCGTTCTGAGGCGATGGTTTGTGGTGAAGTGGCGCTATCTACAAATAGACAATAGACAATAGGTGCAGGAGTAGGCCATTCAGCCCTTCGAGCCTGCACCACCATTCAATATGATCATGGCTGATCATCCTTAATAAGTATCCTCTTCCTGCCTTATCTCCATAACCCTTGATTCCACTATCCTTGAGAGCTCTATCCAACTCTTTCTTAAATGAATCCAGAGACTGGGCCTCCACTGCCCTCTGGAGCAGAGCATTCCACACAGCCACCACTTTCTGGGTGAAGACGTTTCTCCTCATCTCTCTCCTAAATGGTCTACCCCGTATTTTTAAGCTTGTGTCCTCTGGTTCGGCACTCACCCATCAGCGGAAACATGTTTCCTGCCTCCAGAGTGTCCAATCCTTTAATAATCTTATGATCGGTCAGGGAACCCGTCTGATTCTAATCAGCGTAATAGATAATGTGACTGACTTCGCATCAGAAGGTTGTAGATTCGAGTCCTACCTGGCTTGGGAGCAATGAGAGCTTTATTCCGCAGGCTTCCTTTTGCATTTCCGTTTCTGAGGTGATGGAATTGCATTCTTGCGTTTTGGATTTGAAAGTTGCATTTCAGCCCGTTGCAGCTCATTCTCACACAGGTGTATGTCAGCTTCTGAGGAGCTGTGGGGATTTCATCAGTGCTCTGTCGAATTTGAAAGCAGTATTTAGGTCCATTACAATCTGTTGTCAGACCGATGCATAGCAGGTCCTGATTTGACACAATGTGAGGAGCTGCTGGGATGAGAACCGTGTGTTTTGCAATTGGAAATTGCATTCCTGTCCATTGTAGCTCATTCTCAGACCGGTGGATGACAGCTCCTGTTATGTCAGGGTCTGTGCAGCTGCAGGGATTGGATCAGTACGTTTTTAAATTTAAACGCTGCAATCGGGTCTGTTGACCGTTTTAAATTCCAGCTCACCGCAGCATCTCTCATTGTCTGTCCAACTGGCTTGAGTTGCACCTAAAGCTGCCTTTTGCTGGAGAAGCAGGTATGCGAGGTCGGAGGGCAAAAGTGAAGCACAAGGGGCGGGTATAATGCTGAGAGTTTTGCCCCTCACAGGGTATGAGTCTGTGTGTCTCTCTCTGTGGGTGAAAATAAGGATGTGTTCGTCAAGGGTGGGCACAAAACAGTGTGATCATTTCAAACTTCAGTCCCATTGCTGTGTCATTTAAGATCACTGGGAGAATCTCTTTGACATGTTCACTGCAAACATCCGAACATACAATGTTATGGGTCAAGACCTGGAATCTGGGACTAGAAAAGCTGGATGTCTTTGAGCCGCACTGCACGATGGGCTGAATGGTCGTTTCTCATTCTGCAAAACTTCAAAGACAAATTGAAATTAATGGGCAGATAAAAAATAATCAGAAAGAAAAAGACAAAAGCGGTATCACTGAGAATAAATGCGAATGCTTCTCCCACCTTCTCATGTTACCTCCTGGTTCAGATTCGGTGCTCTCACCGCCGCGGCACTGGTTCTATTCCCGGTCAGGGAATGGGTGTTGTGTTCTGTAAACATATCGTGGTAACCGTATTCCTGACCAATTTTCCAAACCTGCAAGTTCATTGGATTTGTCCCAATCGTTAATAAGATTAACATAAAACAGAGAGCTGCAGATGCTGGAAATCCGACACCAAAAACAAAAATTGTTGGAGAAACTCTGCAGGCCCGGCAACATGTGTGGAGAGAAGCAGGGTTAGTGTTTCAGAGAGACAGAACCAGGTTAGTTATACATTTCTATGTAATAGGGCCGAGAAAATGATCAGATTTATCTGTCAGAATGTTTATCAAAATCTCTCATTAGCTTACAGCGTTACAAATTCAAAAGGACTCTATCGGCTGTAATGCTGTTTTATTGCCCCGAGCTGCTGAAAGATTGTGCTTAAATGATTATTTCGTTTTCGATTCGTTTGTGTCAGTTCACAGCCATGTCGAAAGGAGAATTGGTCCTTTCAGTGTTTACATCAACATGTGTCTTCATTTCTGTCTCTTTCTCTGTGTATCCACCTGACCCTCTTCCACATTCTCCGACTCTCTGTCTGTCCATATCCCTTATTCCCCATCTCTGTTCTTCACAAAGCCTGACATTAGGAGACAGTTTGAGAGTGGAGCTGCTGAAAGGCTCTCTCCACCCTGGCTGGACTGTGTAGAACTGGGCTCACATTCTCCAATTAATGTGTCCGTCCCTTCGACCTGATTTCAGGAGACATTTCTTCCTCAATATATTATCACACTTTCAAATTTAAAATACAATACCTAATCCAACAGGACAAAACCACAATTACACTACAGCTATAGGAGCACAATAATGTATTTACTGTTGGTGTGAAATGAATGAACGGTGACAGCAGAGAATCAGTGCGATCAGATCGTGTTGTCTGTGTCATTACCAGATCATTCCCCAGCAGGTCTGCAGTGTCTCCTGCCTCACCTCGTTATTTCCACCAAACTGGGAAAGAAGCGTGGCTGGGGGTGGGCTGGAGTAACAGAGGAGCGAAAGCAGAAATGTTTGTGAAATAATTGAAATAAACTCCAGGTTCAATTAATAGTTAAAGAGAAATAAAAACTCACTCGTGGAATGAAACCAGGAATCATCAGCCGGATCACCGACTCAAACAGCATGCTGAATTGTTTGATCGGAGATCATACACTTGAAACAAGTTGACGCAGTCACACATCAATACAATCAGCGATCACCGTTCA
Organism: Hemiscyllium ocellatum; assembly: GCF_020745735.1. Lineage (NCBI taxonomy): Eukaryota > Metazoa > Chordata > Chondrichthyes > Orectolobiformes > Hemiscylliidae > Hemiscyllium > Hemiscyllium ocellatum. Next base: position 139,875 of record NW_026867601.1, read on the forward strand.
GATTTGAACGGAATAAACCCCATCTACTTCTCCGGTGTATTAACCAACTAAACCAACAGCACCAGGACATGAGCAGCTTCACTTACCGATATGTGCAGTCCTGTAACCACCTGGTCACTAACTCCGAAATGTGTTTTCGGTATCACTGTTGCTCAGTGAGAATTGCAATCAACCTAAACTTTTGCCAAAACAGTTCACAGTCGAACATTCTTCACTGGAAATGGACAGAAATAAAACACAATCTCCTTTTGCCTTGGCTTCAACATGATTCTTTCGATCCCTCTAAACTGACAGGGTAAAGAGGATGTGTTCAACCTCTTGGCGTCCCTTCATCATATTAATACACACTCTCAGGGAACCTCACACCAAGAGGAACAGGGTCATTGAGGTGAATTGGTCAGCTGTGGTGTTTGAGTCAGTGTAAACAGTGAAGGATGACCCGTGAACACCGACACTGACACCATCAGCTCCACCTCACATCCTGCCCCATGCCTCCCACTCATCTTTGCTGTTGTCATAAACCTGGTCCCTTTTTTTTCCAAACGTTGTTCCTTCTCTCAGGCATATTCTGTCCTTGATTATTTTTCAGATGGATAATAAAGCAGGCCAGGCTTACGATGAGACCGGTTTGGTACAGAGATGAAAAGGGTATGGAGAAGCCTTTTATTTAGATATAAACAGATGAGACTTCAGGCCAAAGTGGTCATCTTTTAGAAGTCACGTAAAAACAATGACTGCAGATGCTGGAAACCAGGTTCTGGATCAGTGGTGCTGGAAGAGCACAGCAGTTCAGGCAGCATCCAAAGTGCAGAGAAATCGATGTTTCAGGCAAAAGCCCTTCATCAGGAATAAAGGCAGAGAGCCTGAAGCGTGGGGAGATAAGCTAGAGGAGGGTGGGGGTGGGGAGAGAGTAGCATAGAGTACAATGGGTGAGTGGGGGAGGGGATGAGGGTGATAGGTCAGGGAGGAGAGGGTGGAGTGGATAGGTGGAAAAGGAGCTAGGCAGGTAGGACAAGTCCGGACAAGTCATGGGGACAGTGCTGAGCTGGAAGTTTGGAACTAGGGTGAGGTGGGGGAAGGGGAAATGAGGAAACAGGTGAAGTCCACATTGATGCCCTGGGGTTGAAGTGTTCCGAGGCGGAAGATGAGGCGTTCTTCCTCCAGGCGTCTGGTGGTGAGGGAGCGTAGGTGAAGGAGGCCCAGGACCTCCATGTCCTCGGCAGAGTGGGAGGGGGAGGTGAAATGTTGGGCCACGGGGCGGTGTGGTTGATTGGTGGCCTGTGCAATGAAAGGAGAGTGGTCAGCTCCCTAGCTAAGCAGTTCAGTTCAGTCCAGAACTGGTTGGAAGTTTAACAGTGAGCTGTGTGGAAACTCCCTGTTCTGCGCTTCTAACCTCAACCTGGAAGCATTTGACCTGTTTTTGTCCTCTGTTTTAAAGGGGGGTTGCTTATTGGGACTGTTGTGCATATTCGGAACAGCAAGCTTAGGTCAAGTTTGGATAGATTGAGTTCTGTAGGTATTCCTAATTCTGTCGTTCGTGTTTCATGGTGTAATTTTGTGAATTATTTTATTCTCTGATTTTAAACCTTGTAGTCAACTTCGCTAACTGAATCTGGGTAATTGTAACTGTAGACTTACCAATACAAATTCCAAAGCTATGGGCTGGGCTGCCTGCTCACGAATGTTTTGAGCGGTCTGTCCTAGTCCATAACACGGTTCACCGTTATTTCACTTCCCTGCTCCACGTTTCAACTTAAACCCGGCTGTTTGCAGATGTCCGAATAGACCCTCTCACTGTTAGAAACGCATTCCTGGGATATCGCTGTCACTCAGTGGGATAGGACTCACTGCCCATCCCTAATTACTCCAGAGATTCGGGGAATACCCTAATGTCCCGGACACTTGAATCCCTCAGCGCGGTTGTACAGCCATGATACCGCTGGGAAGGGAGGTCCAGGATTTAGACCCAGCGACACTGAAGGGACAGCGGTACATTTCCAACTCAGAACGGTGAGATGATTGGAGGGGGATTTCCGGTGGTCGGTTCCCCGTGTATCTGCTGCCAGTGTTCTTCGAGTTCGATGCAAACAATCACTGGGCTGGTTCTGGCCAGAAACCACATGTGTCTTCTGTGTGCAACGAGGAACGGATTCTCATTCAGGTAATTCACACCAAGACAAATAAATCTTCATTCCCTTACTGGGAAACGTATCCAAGTCTGGACGATGCAAACACGGACTCTTCAGCAGGGACTCCCTTCCGTGCTGCTGACTGTAACCTTTGTGACCTGACTTACACACAGTTTTTTTGTTTAGATTAGATTCTCTACCGTGTGGAAACAGGCCCTTCGACCCAACAAGTCCACACTGCCCCTCCGAAGAGAAACCCACCCAAACCCGCTCCCCTACCCTCTATTTACCCCCTGGCTATCGCACCTAACACTGTGGTCAATTTAGCACGGCCAATTCCACTGACCCGCACATCTTTGGATTGTGGGTGGAAACCGGAGCACCCTGTCCCTGTCCTTTGGGTTATAACCACCTTCAGCAGCAATGCTTCTCTCTCCAAGTTTCCGAACAGTTCATGTTTTCGCCCTGGGATTCAATGTGAAGATAGTGGCGCTTTGATAAATTGATGTTGTTCAGGAGTAGCACTGAAAGAAGGTACAGAACAGCCTGATGATAACAAGGGCTCGTTCTGAGGCGATGGTTTGTGGTGAAGTGGCGCTATCTACAAATAGACAATAGACAATAGGTGCAGGAGTAGGCCATTCAGCCCTTCGAGCCTGCACCACCATTCAATATGATCATGGCTGATCATCCTTAATCAGTATCCTGCTCCTGCCTTATCTCCATAACCCTTGATTACACTATCCTTGAGAGCTCTATCCAACTCTTTCTTAAATGAATCCAGAGACTGGGCCTCCACTGCCCTCTGTGGCAGAGCATTCCACACAGCCACCACTTTCTGGGTGAAGACGTTTCTCCTCATCTCTCTCCTAAATGGTCTACCCCGTATTTTTAAGCTTGTGTCCTCTGGTTCGGCACTCACCCATCAGCGGAAACATGTTTCCTGCCTCCAGAGTGTCCAATCCTTTAATAATCTTATGATGGATCAGGGAACCGGTCTGATTCTAAGCAGCGTAATGGATAACGTGACCGACTTCACATCAGAAGGTTGTAGATTCGAGTCCTACCTGGCTTGGTAGCAATGAGAGCTTTATTCCGCAGGCTTCCTTTTGCATTTCCGTTTCTGAGGTGATGGAATTGCATTCTTGCGTTTTGGATTTGAAAGTTGCATTTCAGCCCGTTGCAGCTCATTCTCACACAGGTGTATGTCAGCTTCTGAGGAGCTGTGGGGATTTCATCAGTGCTCTGTCGAATTTGAAAGCAGTATTTAGGTCCATTACAATCTGTTGTCAGACCGATGCATAGCAGGTCCTGATTTGACACAATGTGAGGAGCTGCTGGGATGAGAACCGTGTGTTTTGCAATTGGAAATTGCATTCCTGTCCATTGTAGCTCATTCTCAGACCGGTGGATGACAGCTCCTATTATGTCAGGGTCTGTGCAGCTGCAGGGATTGGATCAGTACGTTTTTAAATTTAAAAGCTGCAATCGGGTCTGTTGACCGTTTTAAATTCCAGCTCACCGCAGCATCTCTCATTGTCTGTCCAACTGGCTTGAGTTACACCTAAAGCTGCCTTTTGCTGGAGAAGCAGGTATGCGAGGTCGGAGGGCAAAAGTGAAGCACAAGGGGCGGGTATAATGCTGAGAGTTTTGCCCCTCACAGGGTATGAGTCTGTGTGTCTCTCTCTGTGGGTGAAAATAAGGATGTGTTCGTCAAGGGTGGGCACAAAACAGTGTGATCATTTCAAACTTCAGTCCCATTGCTGTGTCATTTAAGATCACTGGGAGAATCTCTTTAACATGTTCACTGCAAACATCCGAACATACAATGTTATGGGTCAAGACCTGGAATCTGGGACTAGAAAAGCTGGATGTCTTTGAGCCGCACTGCACGATGGGCTGAATGGTCGTTTCTCATTCTGCAAAACTTCAAAGACAAATTGAAATTAATGGACAGATAAAAAATAATCAGAAAGAAAAAGACAAAAGCGGTATCACTGAGAATAAATGCGAATGCTTCTCCCACCTTCTCATGTTACCTCCTGGTTCAGATTCGGTTCTCTCACCGCCGTGGCACTGGTTCTATTCCCGGTCAGGGAATGGGTGTTGTGTTCTGTAAACATATCGTGGTAACAGTATTTCTGACCAATTTTCCAAACCTGCAAGTTCATTGGATTTGTCCCAATCGTTAATAAGATTAACATAAAACAGAGAGCTGCAGATGCTGGGAATCCGAAACCAAAAACAAGAATTGATGGAGAAACTCAGCAGGCCCGGCAACATGTGTGGAGAGAAGCAGGGTTAGTGTTTCAGAGAGACAGAACCAGGTTAGTTATACATTTCTATGTAATAGGGCCGAGAAAATGATCAGATTTATCTGTCAGAATGTTTATCAAAATCTCTCATTAGCTTACAGCGTTACAAATTCAAAAGGACTCTATCGGCTGTAATGCTGTTTCTATTGCCCCGAGCTGCTGAAAGGCTGTGTTCAAATGATTATTTATTTTTGTCGTTTAGTTTCTGTCAGTTCACAGCCATGTCGAAAGGAGAATTGGTCCTTTCAGTGTTTACTTCAACATGTGTCTCGATTTGTGTCTCTTTCTCTGTGTATCCACCTGACCCTCTTCCACATTCTTCGACTCTCTGTCTGTCCATATCCCTTATTCCCCATCTCTGTTCTTCACAAAGCCTGACATTAGGAGACAGTTTGAGAGTGGAGCTGCTGAAAGGCTCTCTCCACCCTGGCTGGACTGTGTAGAACTGGGCTCACATTCTCCAATTAATGTGTCTGTCCCTTCGACCTGAGGTCAGGAGACATTTCTTCCTCAATATATTATCACACTTACAAATTCAAAATACAATACCTAATCCAACAGGAAAAAAACACAATTACACTACAGCTATAGGAGCACAATGGTGTATTCACTGTTGGTGTGAAATGAATGAACGGTGACAGCAGAGAATCAGGGGGGACCAGACCGTGTTGTCTGTGTCATTACCAGATCATTCCCCAGCAGGTCCGCAGTGTCTCCTGCCTCACCTCGTTATTTCCACCAAACTGGGAATGAAGCGTGGCTGGGGGAGGGCTGGAGTAACAGAGGAGCGGAAGCAGAAATGTTTGTGAAATAATTGAAATAAACTCCAGGTTCAATTAATAGTTAAAGAGAAATAAAAACTCACTCGTGGACTTAAACCAGGAATCATCAGCCGGATCATCGACTCAAACAGCATGCTGAATTGTTTGATCGGAGATCATACACTTGAAACAAGTTGACACAGTCACACATCAATACAATCAACGATCACCGTTCAGATTTGAACGGAATAACCCCCATCTACTTCGCCGGTGCATTAACCAACTAAACCAACAGCACCAGGACATGAGCAGCTTCACTTACCGATATGTGCAGTCCGGTAACCACCTGGTCACTAACTCCGAAATGTGTTTTCGGTATCACTGTTGCTCAGTGAGAATTGCAATCAACCTAAACTTTTGCCAAAACAGTTCACAGCTGAACATTCTTCACTGGAAATGGACAGAAATAAAAGACAATCTCCTTTTGCATTGGCTTCAACATGATTCTTTCGATCCCTCTAAACTGACAGGGTAAAGAGGATGTGTTCAACCTCTTGGCGTCCCTTAATCATATTAACACACACTCTCAGGGAACCTCACACCAAGAGGAACAGGGTCATTGAGGTGAATTGGTCAGCTGTGGTGTTTGAGTCAGTGTAAACAGTGAAGGATGACCCGTGAACACCGACACTGACACCATCAGCTCCACCTCACATCCTGCCCCATGCCTCCCACTCATCTTTGCTGTTGTCATAAACCTGGTCCCTTTTTTTTCCAAACGTTGTTCCTTCTCTCAGGCATATTCTGTCCTTGATTATTTTTCAGATGGATAATAAAGCAGTCCAGGCTTACGATGAGACCGGTTTGGTACAGAGATGAAAAGGGTATGGAGAAGCCTTTTATTTAGATATAAACAGATGAGACTTCAGGCCAAAGTGGTCATCTTTTAGAAGTCACGTAAAAACAATGACTGCAGATGCTGGAAACCAGGTTCTGGATCAGTGGTGCTGGAAGAGCACAGCAGTTCAGGCAGCATCCAAAGTGCAGAGAAATCGATGTTTCAGGCAAAAGCCCTTCATCAGGAATAAAGGCAGAGAGCCTGAAGCGTGGGGAGATAAGCTAGAGGAGGGTGGGGGTGGGGAGAGAGTAGCATAGAGTACAATGGGTGAGTGGGGGAGGGGATGAGGGTGATCGGTCAGGGAGGAGAGGGTGGAGTGGATAGGTGGAAAAGGAGCTAGGCAGGTAGGGCAAGTCCGGACAAGTCATGGGGACAGTGCTGAGCTGGAAGTTTGGAACTAGGGTGAGGTGGGGGAAGGGGAAATGAGGAAACAGGTGAAGTCCACATTGATGCCCTGGGGTTGAAGTGTTCCGAGGCGGAAGATGAGGCATTCTTCCTTCAGGCGTCTGGTGGTGAGGGACCGGTGGCGAAGGGGGCCCAGGACCTCCATGTCCTCGGTAGCGTGGGAGGGGGAGGTGAAATGTTGGGCCACGGGGCGGTATGGTTGATTGGTGGCCTGTGCAATGAAAGGAGAGTGGTCAGCTCCCTAGCTAAGCAGTTCAGTTCAGTCCAGAACTGGTTGGAAGTTTAACAGTGAGCTGTGTGGAAACTCCCTGTTCTGCGCTTCTCACCTCAACCTGGAAATATTTGATCTGTTTTTGTCCTCTGTTTTAAAGGGTGGTTGCTTATTGGGACTGTTGTGTGTATTCGGAACAGCACGCTTAGGTCAAGTTTGGATATACTGAGTTCTGTAGGGATTCCTAATTCTGTCGCTCGTGTTTCATGGTGTAATTTTGTGAATGATTTTATTCTCTGATTTAAACCTGGTAGTCAACTTCGCTAACTGAATCTGGGTAATTGTAACTGTACACTTACCGATACAAATTCCAAAGCTATGGGCTGGGCTGCCTGCTCACGAATGTTTTGAGCGGTCTGTCCTAGTCCATAACACAGTTCACCATTATTTCACTTCCCTGCTCCACGTTTCACCTTAAACCCGGCCGTTTGCAGATGTCCGAATAGACCCTCTCACTGTTAGAAACGCATTCCTGGGATATCGCTGTCACTCAGTGGGATAGGACTCACTGCCCATCCCTAATTACTCCAGAGATGCAGGGAATACCTTAATGTCCCGGACACTTGAATCCCTCGGCGCGGTTGTACAGCCATGATACCGCTGGGAAGGGAGGTCCAGGATTTAGACCCAGCGACACTGAAGGGACAGCGATACATTTCCAACTCAGAAAGGTGAGATGATTGGAGGGGGATTCCCGGTGGTCGGTTCCCCGTGTATCTGCTCCCAGTGTCCTTCGAGATCGATGCAAACAATCACTGGGCTGATTCTGGCAGAAACCACATGCGTTTTCAATGTGCAACGAGGAACGGATTCTCATTCAGGCAATTCACACCAAGACAAATAAATCTTCATTCCCTGACTGGGAATCGTATCCAAGACTGGGCGATACAAATTCGGACTCTTCAGCAGGGACTCCCTCCCGTGCTGCTGACTGTAACCTTTGTGACCTGACTTACACACAGTCTTTTTGTTTAGATTAGATTCTCTATCGTGTGGAAACAGGCCCTTCGGCCCAACAAGTCCACATTGCCCCTCCGAAGAGAAACCCACCCAAACCCATTCTCCTACCCTCTATTTACCCCCTGACTATCGCACCTAACACTGTGGTCAATTTAGCACGGCCAACTCCACTGACCTGCTCATCTTTGGATTGTGGGAGGAAACCCTGTCCCTGTCCTTTGGGTTATAACCACCTTCAGCAGCAATGCTTCTCTCTGCAAGTTTCCGAACAGTTCATGTTAGCGCCCTTGGATTCATCGCGGAGGTGACCCTGGCAAGTTGTCAATATGTAGTGTAAACACGGACTTCGGTCAGAAACACCCAGACACACCATGTACCGATATTTATATCTTTCAAAAACTGAGGCAATTGAATTCAAACAAATGCAGAACGATGCTCTTCCCTCAGCTCCACAGACAGAGGAACTCGGGAAAGCAGCGGCGTGACATGGTTCTATAGGTATAGCTGAGTGATTGCACTTATAACCAGGCAATCCCGTTTCTTATTGCGGTGTGGAATCCTGCTGCCGGTGGCTGAAGGCAGAGCAAGAGGGAGTTTGTTTCGCATCTCTGTGTTTGGGATTCCAATCCCGGCGGGAAAACACTTCTTCCAGGCGCAACACCGAGGGCCGAAGGGCCTGTACTGTGCTGTATTTTTCTATGTTCTATGAAACCTGAGGGCCAACTTTTATACACAAAGACCGATAAGCATATAGAATGAGCTGCCAGTGGAAGTGGTTGAGGGAGAAACATTAACAATATTTAAAAGGTATTTGGACAAATACATGCACAGGAATTGTTCAGAAGGATAAAGGGCCAAGTGCAGGGAAATAAGATTATCGTGGAAGGATAATTTGGTTGGCATGGATCAGTTTGAGCCAAAGCCCTGTCTCTGTGATGTGCAACTCTCACACTCTCGGACACAAATCAGATACCAGAAATGTTGGAGAATGCAAATTTTACTGAGTGGGAGAACTGAGGCTGATCAATATTAGTGAAGAAATGTTGCTTTGATAATTGCGGGGATGGACGGTGGATCAACCCACAGGGCCTGATAATCTACATCCAAGCGTACTTCACAAAGTCGTTCCAGCAATAGATAATGCATTCACTGCCAGGATTGTCTACATTCCGATACAGTCCCTGCAGACTGGAGAGCAGCTGATATCACTCGAATATTAAAAAATGGAGACATTGTCCTTGTTTTCTCTATAATCCTGAAATTTCCTGCGGTAGTTCGGAGTTCAACTGAGCCTCTCTTCGGGCGGAGTGTGTCCCCATGATGCATCGTACAATAAACTGATTAATACTCAAGGTCTGCCTGCAGTGATTTTCTACCACAGCGCGGGTGTTTAATTATGTAACTGCATATACATTTCTGTGTCTATTGCCATGTAAGCACATCATCTAGCCACGAAACCACTTTGGGTGTCAGAGGTCACCGGCATGCTCTCGTCGTTGGAAGATGCTCACGTGTATTTCAGATAATGTGCTTTCATGCAATGCAGCTTTCCTGCTTGATGAAGAGATGGTATACTAGCCTTCATTGTGAGAGGTTGAGTGCAGGAGCAGGGATGTGTTGTCGCCTTGGTGAGGCCACACCTCCAATATTGTTTGCCGTTTTGGTCTCCTTTTCTGAGGAATGTATTATCTATCCTGTCTAGTCCTGTTAAGATTTTATAAGTCTCTATGAGATTCCTTCCTCGTCCGCCTGAACTCGGGAGGAAACAATCCTAACGCAGTTAATCTCTCCTCATACGTCAGCCCCACCATCCCCTCAACCAGCCTGGTAACCCTTCACTGCACTCCCTCAAGAGCAAGACCATATTATTCTTCATCATTCTTGAAGCAGATCCTTTGCCTGACTGTAGAAAATCTCACCATGCAGAAAGTAAATTCACAAGTCACATGCATCCATTCCGCACTCATGCTCGGGCACACTTGTTTGATAATTTAGGGACTCTGCATTTGAGAGGACGCAGAATGTGCGAATTTGTAACGTCACCTCCAAACCTCAGCATAGCAACTGGGATAATCTCGTCCACATCCCAATTACACCCAACATGTCTTTCACTCCTCCCTCTTCATCTTCCAGGGCTGTATAATTCCTTGCAAGCACATCTGTGCCTCTCGGTTGTCCAGACTGAAATAAAGAGTATTGTTGTGACAAGATCTGCTGTTGGAATTGCTGAGGGAACTCAGCAGGAGCGGCAGTGCCTGAGGGAGGAAACGGAATTCTCATAAATTTCCGTAGAAATTCTGAAACGGCTTCTCTGATTCTCTCTCCACAGATGCGGCCAGACCGGATGATTTTTTGTTTTCCTGCAGTTTCTGCTTTTGCTTTTAGCTGAATGTCTATTCCATTGACCGGAATGATACACCCAGACACACCATGTACCGATATTTATATCTTTCAAAAACTGAGGCAATTGAATTCAAACAAATGCTGAACGATGCTCTTCCCTCAGCTCCACAGACCGTGGAACTCGGGAAAGCAGCGGCGTGACATGGTTCTATAGGTATAGCTGAGTGATTGCACTTATAAACAGGAAATCCCGTTTCTTATTGCGGTGTCGAATCCTGCTGCCGGTGGCTGAAGGCAGAGCAAGAGGGAGTTTGTTTCGCATCTCTGTGTTTGGGATTCCAATCCCGGCGGGAAAACACTTCTTCCAGGTCAGAAGTGGCGTCAATCTCCAATGCACTCCCTGAACAGCTCGGATTCACCCGTGCACCCTGATGAAGGGCTTATGCCCGAAACGTCGAATTTCCTATTCCTTGGATGCTGCCTGACCTGCTGTGCTTTAACCAGCAACACATTTTCAGCTGTGATCTCCTGCATCTGCAGACCTCATTTTTCACCCGTGCATTGCCAGCTTTGTGTGAATTGGTGTGTTTCCAGATTCCTGACTAGAGTTTTCTCGCTGAATTTGGTCAAGGCATTGACTGGAATAGACCATGATTCAATGTATGAAAGTACATTTCACTGGGGTGGAACCTAAACCCGCATAGTGACTGGGAATAAAACAATGGAAACTCTCAGCACAGGAACAAGAGACACTGAAGCAGACACATGAGGACTAATATCTTTTCTCTGTCAGTGAAAGGCGCTGCTTCACAAAGGGGAGACTTCGAGGTGAAGCAGTGACGGTGATAATTTCTGCTGATTATTCACCCGATGAAGGCCGTTTCTGACCGAAGTCCGTGTTTACATTACATACTGACAACCTGTCCGCGCCAGCCCAGCGATTGGGGCCAGTAGCGTAATGGATAACGCGTCTGACTTCGGATCAGAAGATTGTAGGTTCGAGTCCTACCTGGCTCGGTACCCTTTATTGCGCATGCTTCCTGTTGCATTGCCATTTCTGACTTGTTTGGAGATGCTGGCATTGGATTCCTGCGTTTGTGAATTTAAAAGCTGCATTTCAGCCCGTTGCAGCTCATTCTCACACCGGTGTATGTCAGCTCCTGATTTTACACTATGTGAGCAGCTGCTGGGATGAGAACCGCGTGTTCCATAGCTCTTAATTCCTTCTGACATCAAGAATTTATCAATCTCTGCCTTGAAGACATTTAGCTTCCAGGCCTCCGCTGCACTCTGTGACAATGAATTCCACAGGCCCACCACTCTCTGGCTGAAGAAATGTCTCCGCATTTCTATTCTGAATTGACCCTCTCTAATTCTAAGGCTGCGTCCACAGGTCCTAGTCTCAGGACTAGAAGGTGTCAGTCTCATGTTTGGATGGAAATCATATAAGGAAATGGAGTACTGGGCTAATGGTCGGATACTTGGTAGTGTGGATGAGCAGTGGGATCTTGGTGTCCATGTACACAGATCTCTGAAAATTGCCACCCAGGTAAATAGTGCTGTGAAGAGGCATATGGTGTACTGGCTTTTATTGGTAGAGGAATTGAGTTCCGGAGTCCTGAGGTCATGTTGCAGTTGTATAAGACTCTGGTGCAGCCGCATCTGGAGTATTGTGTGCAGTTTTGGTCGCCATACTATAGGAAAGATGTGAAGGTACTGGAACGGGTGCAGAAGAGGTTTACCAGGATGTTGCCTGGTATGGTAGGAAGATCGTATTAGGAAAGGTTGAGGCACTTGGGGGTGATTTCTTTGGAGAAAAGAAGGTTTAGGGGTGACTTGATAGAGGTGTGCAAGATGATGAGGGGTTTAGGTAGGGTTGACCATAAGAACCTTTTTCCATGTATGGAGTCAGATATTACGAGGGGGCATAGCTTTAAATTAATGGTGGTAACTACAGGACTGATGTTAGGAGTAGATTCTTTACTCAGCGAGTCATGAGTTCATGGAATGCCCTGCCAGTAGCAGTGGTGGACTCTCCCTCTTTATGGGCATTTAAACGGGCATTGGATAAGCATATGGAGGATAGTGGGCTAGTGTAGGTTAGGTGGGCTTGGATCGGCGCAACACCGAGGGCTGAAGGACCTGCACTGGGCTGTATTTTTCTATGTTCTATGTTCTATGAAACCTGAGGGCCAACTTTTATACACTAAGACCGATAAGCATATAGAATGAGCTGCCAGCGGAAGTGGTTGAGGGAGAAACATTAACAATATTTAAAAGGTATTTGGACAAATACATGCACAGGAATTGTTCAGAAGGATAAAGGGCCAAGTGCAGGGAAATAAGATTATCGTGGAAGGATAATTTGGTTGGCATGGATCAGTTTGAGCTAAAGCCCTGTCTCTGTGATGTGCAACTCTCACACTCTCGGACACAAATCAGATACCAGAAATGTTGGAGAATGCAAATTTTACTGAGTTGGGGAACTGAGGCTGATCAATATTAGTGAAGAAATGTTGCTTTGATAATTGCGGGGATGGACGGTGGATCAACCCACAGGGCCTGATAATCTACATCCAAGCGTACTTTACAAAGTGGTTCCAGCAATAGATAATGCATTCACTGCCAGGATTGTCTACATTCCGATACAGTCCCTGCAGACTGGAGAGCAGCTGATATCACTCGAATATTAAAAAATGGAGACATGGTCTTTGTTTTCTCTATAATCCTGAAATTTCCTGCGGTAGAACCGAGTTCTACTGAGACTCTCTTCGGGCGGAGTGTGTCCCCATGATGCATCGTACAATAAACTGATTAATACTCAAGGTCTGCCTGCAGTGATTTTCTACAGCAGCGCGGGTGTTTAATTATGTAACTGCATATACATTTCTGTGTCTATTGCCATGTAAGCACATCATATTGCCATGAAACCACTTTGGGTGTCAGAGGTCACCGGCATGCTCTCGTCGTTGGAAGATGCTCACGTGTATTTCAGATAATGTGCTTTCCATGCAATGCAGCTTTCCTGCTTGATGAAGAGATGGTATACTAGCCTTCATTGTGAGAGGTTGAGTCCAGGAGCAGGGATGTGTTGTCGCCTTGGTGAGGCCACACCTCCAATATTGTATGCCGTTTTGGTCTCCTTTTCTGAGGAATGTATTATCTATCCTGTCTAGACCTGTTAAGATTTTATAAGTCTCTATGAGATTCCTTCCTCATCCGTCTGAACTCGGGAGGAAACAATCCTAACGCAGTTAATCTCTCCTCATACGTCAGCCCCACCATCCCCTGAACCAGCCGGGTAACCCTTCACTGCACTCCCTCAAGAGCAAGACCATATTATTCTTCATCATTCTTGAAGCAGATCCTTTGCCTGACTGTAGAAAATCTCACCATGCAGAAAGTAAATTCACAAGTCACATGCATCCATTCCGCACTCATGCCCGGGCACACTTGTTTGATAATTTAGGGACTCTGCATTTGAGAGGACGCAGAATGTGCGAATTTGTAACGTCACCTCCAAATCTCAGCATAGCAACTGGGATACTCTCGTCCACATCTCAATTACACCCAACATGTCTTTCACTCCTCCCTCTTCATCCTCCAGGGCTGTATAATTCCTTGCAAGCACATCTGTGCCTCTCGGTTGTCCAGACTGAAATAAAGAGTATTGTTGTGACAAGATCTGCTGTTGGAATTGCTGAGGGAACTCAGCAGGAGCGGCAGTGCCTGAGGGAGGAAACGGAATTCTCATAAAGTTCCGTAGAAATTCTGAAACGGAGTCTCTGATTCTCTCTCCACAGATGCGGCCAGACCGGATGATTTTTTGTTTTCCTGCAGTTTCTGCTTTTGCTTTTAGCTGAATGTCTATTCCATTGACCGGAATGATGCACCCAGACACACCATGTACCGATATTTATATCTTTCAAAAACTGAGGCAATTGAATTCAAACAAATGCAGAACGATGCTCTTCCCTCAGCTCCACAGACAGAGGAACTCGGGAAAGCAGCGGCGTGACATGGTTCTATAGGTAAAGCTGAGTGATTGCACTTATAAACAGGCAATCCCGTTTCTTATTGCGGTGTCTCGCTGAATTTGGTCAAGGCATTGACTGGAATAGACCATGATTCAATGTATGAAAGCATATTTCACTGGGGTGGAACCTAAACCCGCATAGTGACTGGGAATAAAACAATGGAAACTCTCAGCACAGGAACAAGAGACACTGAAGCAGACACATGAGGACAAATATCTTTTCTCTGTCAGTGAAAGGCCCTGCTTCACAAAGGGGAGACTTCGAGGTGAAGCAGTGACGCTGATAATTTCTGCTGATTATTCACCCGATGATTGCCGTTTCTGACCGAAGTCCGTGTTTACATTACATACTGACAACCTGTCTGCGCCAGTCCGGCGTTTGGGGCCAGTAGCGTAATGGACAACGCGTCTGACTTCGTATCCGAAGGTTGTAGGTTCGAGTCCTACCTGGCTCGGGGCCGTGGCGCTCTTTATTGCGCATGCTTCCTGTTGCATTGCCATTTCTGAGTTGTTTGGAGATGCTGGCATTGGATTCGTGCGTTTGTGAATTTGAAAGTTGCATTTCAGCCCGTTGCAGCTCATTCTCACACCATGGAGACAGATCTCTGAAAATTGCCACCCAGGTAAGTAGTGCTGTGAAGAGGCATATGGTGTACTGGCTTTTATCGGTAGAGGAATTGAGTTCCGGAGTCCTGAGGTCATGTTGCAGTTGTATAAGACTCTGGTGCAGCCGCATCTGGAGTATTGTGTGCAGTTTTGGTCGCCATACTATAGGAAGGATGTGAAGGCACTGGAACGGGTGCAGAAGAGGTTTACCAGGATGTTGCCTGGTATGGTAGCAAGATCGTATGAAACCTGAGGGCCAACTTTTATACACTAAGACCGATAAGCATATAGAATGAGCTGCCAGTGGAAGTGGTTGAGTGAGAAACATTTCCAGTCCCCAGAGTTCGAGTTTCTCCCACACCGCACACCCCATTCCCACTCCCCAGACTCTATGCATCACCCTCCCCACACCCGCAACCCACTCCCAGAGTCTGCGTGTCTCCCTCCCCCTCATACCCACACCCCTACTCCCCAGAGTCGATGTTTCTCTCTCACCCCATACCCCAAAATACACTCCCCGAATCTGTTATGCTCCCCCCTACCCGACTCACACAAATCCCCATTGCCAGAGTCTCTTTGGCTTCACCCCCACACACACACACACACCACAGTCACACTCCCAGAGACTGAGGGCCTCCCTCACTCCACGCCCACATTTCCAGTTCCCAGAGTTCGAGTTTCTCCAACACCACACACCTCATTCCCACTCCCCGACTCCGTGCATCTCCCTCCCAAAAACCTCTATTCCCACTCCCACACTCTGTGTGTCTCCTTCCTCCCACACCCCCATCCTCACTCCCAGAGTCTGTGTGTCTCCCTTCACTCCCACATTCCCATCCCCACTCCAGAGTCTGTGCGTCTCCCTCCCACCACACCTCTAACCCCACTCCCAGAGTCTGTTGTCAAAATTCCCCGACATCTCCATCCCCACTCTCAGAGTCTGTGTGTTTCTCGCCCTCATCTTTTATCCCAGAGTCCGTGTGATTCCCTCCTCCTACAGCCAACTCCCAACTCCAGTGTCTATGCATCTCTTCACCCATGCTCATCCCAACTTCCACAGTCTGTGTATCTCCCTCCCGCAACATCTCCACCCCATTGCAGAGTCTATGTGTCTCCCTCTCCCTCACACACCCAAGGTCTGTGAGTCTCCCTCCCTCCATACCCCCATTGCCACTCCTAGAGTCTGTGTGTCTCCTGCCCCCCACTGCCCCATCCCCACTCCCTGGGTTTCTTTGTCTCCCTTCATCACCCCCCATACTCCCATCCCCACTCCCAGAGTCTATGTGCTCCCCTTTACCCAACAATCCCATTCCCACTCGGTAGAGTGTGTTTATCACCCTCCCCACATACACCCATCCTGACTCCCAAAGACTATGTCTCCCTCTCCCCCCACACTGCCATTTGCACTCCCGGAGTCTGTGTGTCTCCCTGGTCCACACATCTCCATCCTCACTCCCTAGAGTTTGTGCTTCTCCATCCACACCTCCCCACACTGCTGAAGGCTGCAGAATATAGAATCTAAAACCGATTTTTTAAAAAAAGTTTATATCATACGAAAAAGTAACAAAAAGTGCAAGATCAGAAATATTAAAAGGTACAGTCGAAGTGCTCCAGATTTTGAGAATTGAATGACCTTGTTAGATGGTTTGGAGATTCGTCCAACAACGTCCTGGAATCAGACTGTTAAACCGAGTTCGAAGGTTGATTTGTAAATGTTACATCAAAGTGATTGCATACCGCCCCATGAACTTGTTTCCAGATATAGGCCACATTGGCAGATGTTTCCTCAGACTGTTTCCCCTGGGTATTTATTTTCTGATCAGAAGTGAAATGGGTGGCACACAGAAACAGGAAGTTTTGGGTCAGCTGAGAATGACACACCGGGCAACAATCCCCTGTTATCAGTGCAAGCAGTCTTCCTGCCTGTGGGGGTGAACGCACACTGACAGCATCAAAACCAAATAGGCAGATTACGGTTGGTTTCAACATTGTATTCAATTCCATTCTCAGTTTCCACAATGAAACATAAAACACCCAAGATTATTTTAGCTAAATTACATTAACTGTCCGCTGAGAGTTATCACTGGGCGAAACAGGCCAAAGGACAATTAATAATTTCATTTGCAATTCTCTGTTTAAACTTTTCACAAACTTCGGCGATATCTCAGGTCAAAGGCAAGAAGAGATTGTATCAATGCACAGGTATTTTTACCTTGTACCTATCTTCAGTCATATTTTGCTCTTCTCTTTTTGCTTTCATTCATGTAAGATATCAAGAAAAAATTTAAGATTTCAGTAAGTGAATCACAGGTATTTCTAAGAGAAAGAGAAGAGATTAAGTGCTTCTGGTGTCACGCCACAAGATTTGATTAAATAATGACACGAGGCAGTAGCAACCTTGATGTGTATTTTCTCTTTGTTCTGAGGTCATAAACTGTAGGCTAAGACTAATATTATCAAATTAAATATGGACAACTATGAAGGTATAAAAACAGAACTAATTAAAATGAGTTGGTAAATCACGCAAAGGGATAATTAATAACGGTGTGCTAATTATAAACGCCAATAAAGAGATTCCTGGGTGGAATATTGTTTCCCCAGAGCCGGGTCAGGGATGTTACTGATCGATTGCAGTACATTCTGAAAGTGGAGCGTGAACAGCCAGTTATCGTGGTGCATATAGTCACCAATGATATCAGTAAAAATTGAGATGATGTCCTGAAAGCAGAATTCAGGGAGCCAAGGGAGAAGTTAAAGATGAGGACCTCGAAGGTAGTGATCTCAGGATTGCTACAAATCCCAACGTACTGGCCAGGATAGAAATGACAGAATAGGCAGGATGAACACGTGACTTGAGAGATGGTGATGGAGGGAGAGGTTCAGATTTGTCGGACATTGGGAACAGTTCTCATAAAGGTAGGACTATTACAAATTCAGGTCTACACCTGAACCAGCCAGAAACTAATGTCCTTTGGGTAGCTTTTGTTACTGCTGGTGAGGAAGCTTTAAACTAATGTGGCAGGGGGCTGGGAACAAGAGAAGACAAGTAGACAGTGAGGTGGAAACTATAGACTGTAAGGATCATGAAGTGACCATTACCAAGGGGAAGAGTAGGCAGAGAGCAAATGAACTCAAAAGAATTGGCTGTCTGAAGGGCATACACTTTATTGCAAGGAGTATAGTGAGTAAGGCAGATGAACGTAGGTCTTTGATTGGTGCCTGGGAGTATGACGTTATTATGATCACCAAGACATGTTTGAAGAAAGGGCATGATTGTCAACTAAATGTTCTAGGATATAGATGATTGAGACAGGACAGGGAGGGAAGTAAAAATTGCTGGGGGGGTTGTGGGTGGGGTGGGGAAGGAGTTGCTTTGCTGGCTCGGGATGATATCACGTTTGTGCTAAAGGAGGACACTGAGAAGGACTTGAGCAGCGAGGCATTATGGGTAGAGCTGAGGAATACGAAGTATGCAGTTTCATTTTTGGGGCTGAACTACAGGCTCCCAATAGTGACCGTGAGGTAGAAGAACAAACAGGTAAACATATCATGGAAAGATGTGGAGACACAGGTTGATGGTGAAGGGAGATTTTAATTTTCCCAACATTGACTGGGATACACTTAGTGTCAGAGGTCTGGATGGGCCATAATTTGTAGCATCCAGTAAAGGCTTCTGCAGCAGTATGTCAGTACTCCAACACGGTAAGAGGCCATATTGGACCTGATGTTGGGGTAAGATCCAGGCCAGGTGGCAGATGTTGCAGTGGGGGATTTCTCTGGGAACAGTGACCACAATTCTGTAAGTTCAAAAATATTGGTAGACAAAGATGAGAGTTGCCCTCAGGGAAGAGTCCTAAACTTGGCCAATGCCAATTATATCAAAACTCGGCAGGGGCTTTGAAATGTGGATTGGGAGTTAATATTTGAAGGGAAGTCCACATTTGACATGTGGGAGGCTTTCAAAGATAAGTTGAAGATAGTGCAGGACAGGCATGTCCCTTTGAAAACAAGGGATAAGAAACGCAAAATTCGTGAACCTTGGATGACAGGAGTAATTGTGCGACTAGCCAAGAGGAAAAAGGAAGTGTACATAAAGTACAGGCAACTAAGAATGGAATGGGCCTTGGTGGAATATCAGGAGAGTAGAACCAATCTTAAATGAGGAATGAAATGGGCTAAAAGGGGTCATGAAATAACTTTAAGTGAACAGAATTAATGAAAATCCTTAGGTATTTTATTCATATATTAGAAACAAAAGGGTAACGATAGAAAGTGTTGGTTCTCCAAAGGATAAGGAAGGAAGGTTGTATGTTGAACCTGAGAAAAGGGGTGAGACTCTTAATGATTACTGTGCATCAGTGTTCACTGAGGAGAGGGACATGTTGAACGTTGAGGTTGGAGATAGAAGCTTGTTTCCTCTAGATCACATTGACATTAGGAAGGAAGTTGCATTGGGTAGGCTAAATGATGTTAAGGTGGATAAAGCACCAGAAGAAGCGGGGTCTATCCCAGGTTATTGAGGGAGGCGATAGATTATCAGGGGCCCTGACAGATATCTTGGTCGCACCGTTAAACACAGGTGAGGTGCTGGTGGACTGGACATGTTGATTCCGCTTGCACAAGAAGGGTAGTAGGGATATTCCAGAGCTTGACGTCAGTGCTGGGAAAGTGCTGGAGAATGTACTGAGGGATGAAATCCATTTACCTTTGGAAAAGAACAGGATTATCAGTGATAGACAATGTGGTTTTGTGTGGGGGAGATTGTGCCTTGCCAATTTAGTAGGGTTGTTGAGGAAGTGACCAAATAGATAGATGAAGGAAAGGCTGGCACGGTAGATTCATTTAAGGTGCGTCTGAACAGATACATGAGGAGGATACAGATTCTTAGGAATTGAGTGATAGGTTTAGATAGTGAATTTGGATCTGCACACGCTTGGACGGCGGAAGGGACTGTTCCTGGGATGTTAATTTACTTTGTTCATTGTTCTTCCTTGTGTAGTAATGGACATTAAAGTAGATATTTCAGAATATGCCGCAGAGATCATTTCTGCAGTGTAAGAAAACAAAACCTAAGGAAAGCAATCACAATCCCTGTTTCAAAATAAAATACTGGAACCAAACTGAGAATAAATCTATATTGTTGCACACTGATAGTGGGTAGACCTGAAGATTTGACAGATATAGGAAAGTGGAAGAATATAAGTTTAATAAGGAAACAAGTATCAGACTAAAAGTTAGAGTTAGCTAGTTAGATTAAATAGACAGAGACATTACTGACAGGTTTTAAAATATAATTAACAATATGGAGGTTGGTGTTGTGGACAGTGAGTCAGTGAAACTAGCAACAAAAAGGAAATGGTCAATTCATTGTATAGGTACATTGCGACAGCCCTCTACATCAAAAATAGGTGGAAAATCAGGAAAACCAAAGAAGGTTGAGATAGAATTGAAATTACAATCGCCACTGAAGCGTTCCTGATAAAATAGTTATAGCCTGGATAAGGGTTCAAATTCATGCTCGGAATATTCACAGAAAACTGACTCACAAAATGTTTCATGCATTAGTTTTTAGTTTCCAAAATCAGGGAATGTTCTATGAGATTGCAAAATTGTGAATTGAAATCCTTCATTAAAAGGGGCAGATACAGAAAGCAGAAGTTATTTGACAGTTAAGTCAGCTTCTGGCATAAGGAGTAAGATAGAAACTATTATCAGGAACGGTCAAGTTAATCAGATGGAATCAATATGACTTTGTAATGGCAACATCATGCCTGCAGTTCATTGCAGATTTCTGACGACTTTGAGCGTGTGCAGTTGATAAAGGAACAGCAGTTCATGTAATGTATTTAGATACAGGAGTCATTGAAACATAAAAAAATATGGACCAAGAGTAGGCTATACACATCACCGAGCTTGTCCTGTGATTCAATACAATCAGGGCTAATAAAAGTCCAGTGAACTTTCACAGCACTCCCTCCATGGTGATGATAGCTTTCCAGACATAAGGAAAACTTAATTGCACTCCGTTCACCAATTGTAGTCTAGCCAAACTCCTATGCAACTAAAGCAACACTTCATTGCTCCAGGGTTCAAATTAACCTGTAGTAAGGGCTAACATTCTATTCATCTTCAAATGTGTATTGAATAAAGGGTCACATCAAACATTTTTCTGGTGGATAATTAAACAACTCATTGGAGGAGTAGGCTCCACAGATATTTCAATCGTCCCTGATGGAGAGCACAACATATCAGTGTAAAAGTTAAGGCTGAAGCATTCACAGCAATCTATTGTCAGAAATGCCAATTGTACGATCCATCTCAGCTTCGTCCAATTATCAGCTATATTACAGATACATGTTTTAAGCCAATTTGCTTCTCTCCACGTGATAACAAGACATTCTGGGAAGCTCTGCTTACTCAAACGTTATGTAACCGACAAAAGTACTGATGGTTTTAGCGAGGCAAGCACTTCCAGCATAGCTGCAACGATGGCAAAAATCCGACAACGTGTGAAATAGTTGAAAAGTGTGTTGCTCAAAAGCGCAACAGGCCAGGCAGCATCCGAGGAGCAGGAGAATCGACGTTTCGGGCATAAGTCCTTCTTCAGTAATCAGGACTCCTGAAAAGGGCTTAAGCCTGATTCATCGATTCTCCTGCTCCTCGGATGCTGCCTGTCCTGCTGCACTTTTCCAGCACCACACTTTTCAACTCTGGTCTCCAGCATCTGCAGTCCTCACTTTCTCCCAGTGTGGGAAATAGGCCAGCCACTTCCTGAGCACAGAAAGCAGAACAATCCAATCTGACCAATTTCTGCTCCCATGCTCGGTCATGAGTTGGGTGTGTGAAAATGCCATCAACAGAGCAATCAAGCAGCACTGGCTCAGCAACAACCCGCTCAGTGACATGAAATGTGGGTTACGCAATCTCCACTAAGCTCCGTGGGCGGCACGGTGGCACGGTGGTTAGCACTGCTGCCTCACAGCGCCTGAGACCCGGGTCAAATTCCCGACTCAGGCGACTGACTGTGTGGAGTTTGCACGTTCTCCCCGTGTCTACATGGGTTTCCTCCGGGTGCTCCGGTTTCCTCCCACAATCCAAAGATGTGCGGGTCAGGTGAATTGGCCATGCTAAATTGCCCATAGTGTTAGGTAAGGGGTAAATGTAGGGGTATGGGTGGGTTGCGCTTCGGCGGGTCGGTGTGGACTTGTTGGGCCGAAGGGCCTGTTTCCACACTGTAAGTAATCTAATCCTGACCGAATTCCACACTTGATTTATGCATAGACAAAGAACTGATTCCCTGAAGCGCGGGCAGAGAGACAGCACTTGACTTAAACGTCGCATTCACCCGAGATTAATATTACAGGGCCCGACGAGAACTGGAATCAGTGAGTATCAGATGACAAACTCTCTGTTGCCTGGAGTCGTACCTCGTACATTGAAAGATGGATCTGATTGTTGGAGGTCAATCCTCTCAGCTCCAGGACACCTCCATTCGAGTTCCTGAAGGAAGTATCCTTGGCCGAAGCATCTTCAGCTGTGTCATCAATCATCCTCATTTCATCGTAAGACCAGAATTGAAATCTGTGCCGATGATAGCACTTTTTATGACATCTCGTACATGGAAGCAATACATATTCAAATGTAACAATATCAGGACATTATCCGGAATTGGACTGACGAGTGACATTGACACCACTTCCAGTCAATAAGAGATAATCTAGCAAAAACGCCTTGACATTCAATGGTGTTACCCTCATTGAAAAAACCCCGCCCCACTATCAGCATGCTGGGTATTATCGTTAACTAGAAACTGAACTGGACATTCCATATAAGCACAACGGTTCGAATAGCAGGCCAGGGGCTCGGAATACTGTGACAACCAATTCACCCTCCTGACCCCTAAAGCTAATTGGCTCTCTAAAAAGCAGAAGTTAGGAGTGTAATGGCACACTTCCCCACTTGACTGGATGGGTGCAGCTTCAGCTACACTCAAGAAGCTTGACGTCATCCAGGGCAAAGCATCCCACTTCAGTAGTCGCACTCTTACAAGCACACGTTGCCTCCAAATTTGATACTCAGTACCTGCAGTGAGAAAGCTCTCACAAACAGAAATGCAATAAATCTGACACTTTATATTACGACCAAGAACTCAACACGTGTAAATTATGGGGAAGCATGGAAATCTGAAAAGAAAACAGAACAGAAATGTGGGAATCATGGACCAGGTGAATCAGGTTCTGCAGCCAGAGCATCGAATATAGATGTTAGATTGATTGTTGGATGCAAAGTCTCCTGTTATATTGCCAGTATTCCACTCCAATATCTATTCGTGATATAAAGTGTCAGATTTATTGCATTTCTGTTTGTGAGAGCTTTCTCACTGCATTTCCAACATTAGGATCAGAGTGGTAATATCACTGGAACAGTATTCCAAACTCCAGTTGGAGGTTGAGTGGACAGGAGGTGGAATACACCATTTGCCAAGGGGAAATTTGAATGTAAAGTAATCAGGAAAAGAAATGGTGACAATGTAACAATAGTCAATGGAACAATACCAAAACAGCTGGTTTACTAATTACCATTAGAAAATCCGTCTACTGCATTTACCTCATCAGCCAACATCGTAGATGGCAATGCTGTCTCACAGCGCCAGGGCCCTGGGTTCGATTTCCACCCTGTCTGCTTGGGGTTTGCACATTCTCACTGTGTCTGCTTGGGTTTCCTCCCACAATCCAAAGCTGTGCAGGCCAGATGAATTGGCCACGCTAAATTCCCCACAGTGTTCTGTGCCCTAGTCAGCAGTAAGAAAGGGTAGAGTGATGGGTTTCTCTTCGGAGGGGCGGTCTGGACTTGTTGGGCCAAAGGGCCTGCTTCCACATTGTAGAGAATCTAATCATCAGAATCCACACCCACTGTCAGGTAACTGATGATTTCTGAAGTGACATTAGCAAGTGACACAGTGGGTAATTAGGGAGAGGGTCCCATTGATGACTGAACCTGCAACATCTACGTTTCATGATAGATTAAAAGAAAATATAAGCGCGACTAAACCTCACAACAACAATATCGACTAAATGAAATTGTTGTGGCAGTTCTTGATCTCACTTCAACTATTTTATATGGATATTCTAAAATGCACGTTGAGCTATGTTGCATTGTTGGAAATTTTACCGTCTAAAGGGACGACAATACAAATCAATGTTCAAAGTGGATCCAATTGGACAGAAATGTTTCATTGCATGAACTTCCAGAATTCAAATATTCAGCTAAATTAAAATGTTGAATTATGTTTATCTTCCAGATATAAATAATATCTGTTGCAATTCATAGTCATGAAATTTGCATTCACTTCTGCAAACTGTCAACGTTCTTCAAATAAACTTGGTTTGATTTGAAACTTATCATTTGAAACTTCGTTCATCTGGCTTTACTGTCATCAACTCTGCTTTGAAACCAGTGAAGTGTTTATGTAAATAAACACAGAAATAGGACTCTCAGAATAGATGACAGAACAACAAAGCCCCAGGTTATATTTCCCCACAAGCACAGTACACAAATAATGGCAAATATGCAAATAAAACAACGGATTTTTAAATCTTATTATTCATTTGTGGGACCTGGGCATCTCTTGGCTGGCTCGCATTGATCCCTATTTGCCCTCGAGAAGGTGATGGTCAGCTGCCTTCTTCAATCGCTGTTGTGGATTGACCCATTATGCCAGTGAGGAGGGAATTTCCATACTAATTGTAGTTCGTCCCTTAAAATATAAAAGTTGTCTGATTCTGAAATCACAGTGATATCAATTTCCATGCTTAGTCCAAAAAAACTTCAATTTTGAGATTGATTGGCACAGCTAACCTTTCTTTCTCTGTCTCTCTTTCGCTTTTCCACTCCAGCCTTCCCCCATTTTTTATATCTGATGCCGTGTTTTGCATTTCCACAATCAGACAATGTTTTCATAAATAACATAAAGTCAACGCCTCACCAACATATTGGCTCATAGTGTCATAGCGAAGTCCAGCGTGGAAACAGACCCTTTGGTCAGACATGTCCATGCAGAACAAATATCCCAACCCAATCTTATCCCACCTGCCAGCACCCGGCCCATATCCCTCCAAACCCTTCCTATTCATAAATCTCATTAGATGTCTTTTAAATGTTGCAATTGTACCAGCTTCCACACTTCCTGTGGCAACTCATTCCATACACGTACCACACATTAAGTGAAAAAATTGCCCCTTAGATTCCTTTTGCATCTTTCCCCTCTCACCCTAAACCTACGCCATCTAGTTCTGGACTCACCCATCCAGGGAAAAGACTTTTCCTATTTATCCTATCCATGCCCCGCATGATTTTATAAACTTCGATGAGGTCACCCCTCAGCCTCTGAAGCTCCAGGGAGAATAACCATAACCTATTCAATCTCTCCCTATAGCTCAAATCCTCCAAACCTGGCAACATCCTTATAAATCCTTTTTGAACCTTTTTTTAAGTTTCACAATATCCTTCCAAAAGGAAGGAGACCAGAATTGCATTAAATATTCCAACAGTGACCCTAATCAATGTCCTGTACAGCTGCAACTTGACCTTCCAACTCCTCTACTCAATACCCTAACCAATAAAGGAAAGTATACCAATCGCCTTCTTCACAATCCTGTCGACTTGCGACTCTACTTTCAAGGCGCTATGAAACTACACTCAAAGGTCTCTTTGCTCAGCAGCGCTATCTAAGACCTTACCATTAAGTGTATAAGATCTGCTAAGATTTGCTTTCCCACAATGCAGCACCTCACATATATCTGAATTAAAATCCAACTGTCACTCCTCAGCCCACTGTCCCATCTGATCAAGATCCCATGGAAACCTGAGATAAGCTTCTTCATTGTCCATTACATATCCAATAATGGTGTCATTTGCAAACTTACTAACTATACCTCTTATGCTCGCATCCAAATCACTTATATCAATGATTAAAATTACTGGACCCAGCACCGATCCTTGTGGCACTCCACTGGTCACAGGCCTCCAGTCTGAAAAACATCCCTCCACCACCATCATCTGTCTTCTACCTTTGAGCCAGTTCTGTATCCACATGGTTAGTTCTGCCTCTATTCTGTGAGATCTCACCTTGCTAACCAATCTCCCTTGGGGAACCTTGTTGAACGACTTACTGAATTCCATATAGATCACATCCACTGCTCTCGTCTCCAAAATCCTCTTGGTAACTTCTTCAAAAAACTCAATCAAGTTTGTGAGACATGATTTCCCACGCTTAAAGCCATGTTGAAGATCCCGAGTCAGTCCTTACCTTTCCAAGTGCATGTACGTCCTGTAACTCATAATTCCCTCCAAAGTCCTTCCCACCACCAACGTCACGCTCACTGTTCTATAGTTCCCTGACTTGTCCTTACCATTTCATAAACAGTGGATCCACGTCAGACAACCTCCAATCTTCCAGCACCTCACCTGTGACTATTAATTACACAAATTCCTCAGCAAGAGGACCAGCAATCACTTCACTAGGGTCCCACAGAGTTCGAACCTACACATGATCAGGTCCTGGGGATTTATCCACATTTATGTGTTTCAAGCTCAATTATAAAGAACGAGAAGCAGGCATTTTGGCGAATGGAGTTTTTTCTTCTATTCAATGACGTTGTGATTGAGCTGATAATCCTCACCTCTGCTATTCAGCCTTTTCCCAATCAGCACTGATTCTATTACCGATTCAAACTCTGCCAGTTACCCTTGAAAGTATGTGATGGCCCAACCTCGGTGCCCTGTGGTAAAGAATTCTACAGATTCACTTCATTTTGGGAGAAGAATTTCTCTTCTGCCTCAAACCTGTGACCTCTAAGCCAGAGATTACACTCCCTGGTTCTGGACTCTTCCAAAAGTGGAAACAACATTTCTGCTTTTAACGCGCCATGTTTCCTGAAATTTCAGAATGTCACCACTGAATAATCTATGTTGCAATTGGTACAAGCTCAAACTACTCAATCTCTATTCTCAATACAGTCCCTCCATCCTCAAGATCAGTCTGCTGAACCTCATGTGGATTGTCTCGGATTCCAGAGTATCTTTCCTTTAATACGAGTCGCACAATAGTTGACAGTATTCAGCTGTGATATGACGAGAGCTTATTTTCAGTTTTAACAAAACTTACAGTCATACAGTTATACTGCACAGAGGTAGATCCTTCGTTCCAACTCATCTGTGGTGAACTGAAATCCCAATTTGACCGAGTATCATATGGCAAACAGGTGACCCATATTTCTCTAAATGTTTCCTTCTCCTACAACATTCAGCTGTCTTTTAAATTTTAAAGTTATGCTCGCCTCCACCACTTCATATAGCAGATTTTTCTGTGTATATACCACCATCTATGTGAAAACGTTACCCTTCGGGACCTTTTCCAACGTTTCTCCTCTCGCCATAATCCTCTGTCTTATAGTTTTGGACTCCCCAACACTCTGAAAAAGACCTTGGCTATTCATCATAACAATGCCCCTCATGATTTTCGGATCTTGTTCAGGCCAACCTTCAGCCCCCTTTCCTCGTGCTGCAGGGAAAAGAAACGCCCCAGCCTATTCAGGGTCACCTTATAGATTAAATGCTGAGAGTTTGTTTCTGGAAATGCACTGCGAGTCAGGCAGCATCCGAGGAGCAGGAAATTCGATGTTTCGGGCAAAAGCCCATCATCAGGAATGGAGGCAGGGAGCCTCCAGGTGGCTAAATGGTGCTCAGTCCATGGAATGATCATCCATGGTCTTGTTGAACAGCGGAGCAGGTTCGTAGGGTCAGATGGCTTAATCCTTCTCACATTTCTTACATTGTGGTATTGTTATGTTTTTACAGACCTCCGATCCAAAAGGCAACACTCCATGACCACTAAATAAAAATCAAAGGAACTGCAGATGTCATGTATCTGAAACAAAAAACGGAAACTGTGGAAAAACTCAGAGGCTCTGGCAGTATCTGTGGAGAGAAAGCTCAACTCTCCATGGTTTCCTGGTTTTCCTTTAGAGCCTTCTTAAGTAACGCCACCACATTAGCCCATCTCTGCTCTTCCAGCACCTCAGCCATGATTATCAATGATACAAACACCTCAGCAAGGGGCTCCGGAATCTCCTCCTTAGCTTCCCACTAAGTTCTGGGAATCACCTGATCAGATCTCAGGGATTTCAGGGATTTATCTCTGTTTTTTGGCTTCGAGACATACAGCGCCTCCTCTACTCTGAGATGAACTCTTTTTAAGGCATCACTATGTATTTCCCAATTTCCTTAGTTTCCATGCACCTATTAATGCAAAATATTTGTTCAGTGTCTCATCCATCTCTTGTGGTCTCACACATAGGCAGCTATGGTGGTCTTTAAGCGGCTGTATTCTCTCCTTGATTATTTTCTACCCTTTCTGTATCAATGGAATCGTTTGGGATTTTCTTTAACATTATTTGTCAAAGTTACGTCATGCCCATTTTTTACCTTCACGATTTCCGACTGCCCTTTTTTCCTTTTCCGGATTCACTCGATCCCACCTGTCTACATCTGATATATCTCTCCTATTTCTTGACCAGTGTCTCAATTTCTCCTGTCATACTGTTTCCCTGCACCGCCGAAGTTTACCCTTCACACAAACAGGAACATACCATCACTGAACTCTCATGATCTCATGCTTAAATGCTTCCCATTTCCCAACCGTACCTTCTCCTGCGCATAGCCCGCCATCCCTAAATCAACCAGATTTTCAAAGTTCCTGTGAGATGCCATCAAACCTGGCCTCACTCCAATTTGGAACATTCATTTTTTTAATCAATTCTACTATTTTTCATAACGGCTTTCAGACTAATAGAATTATGATTACTTGCTCCGAAGTCTGCCCCCCAGAACATCTCAGTCACTTGCCCTGCTCAGTTTCGGAACAGAAGTTCAAGTATTGCACAACCTCTAGTCAGTGCTTCCATATATTGAATATGAAATCTTCCTTGTATAAACCTAACCAATTACTCCCCATCCAAGACCTTAACACTATGACAGTCCCAAAAATTGGAAAGTCAAAAATCACTGACCATAATCCGATTGTTCTTACATATAGCTGAGATCTCCTTACATATCCACTTGCGAAAGTCCAGTTGACTATTGGGAGGACTATATTACACTTCCAGTAAGGTGATCACCCCATTTCTCAAAATTAGTTTCCATCTATGTAACGTCACTGGGCAGTCTCCCAGAATTTCCTCGCAGCATCCAGCCAAAATGTGCTTCTGAAGCAGTACCACTCCTCCTCCTCTCTTGTTTTCCCCCTCACCCTGTCTATCCTTTATATAGCATCTACACTCCTGAAGATTAAGCGGCCAGTCCTGTTCATCCCTGAGCCACATTTCTGTAATAGTTACGATACCCCCATCCCAAATTCCCAGCCATGCCCTATGTTCACCTGCCCCGTCTGTCAGGCCTCTTGCACTCAAGTAAATGCTGCTTTGCAGTCTTACCTCATTTATGCCAAATTGTTGCCTGTCTTGACTCTTCGAATGGTTCATCGTGTCTATTTTACCATCCTCAACCTTTTCCTTTTTCTCACTGTTGCGTTGAGTCTCACCATCACCCTTACCAGCTTGAAGCCTTCAGGGTATCACGAGAAAGTTTTCCTGCAAGAGTGTTGGTCCCTTTCCAATTCAAGTGAAACCTGTCCCTCTTAAAGATGTCATTTCTGTTGATGAAGAGATCTCAATGATCGGGAAATGTGAATCCTAGCCCCTGCAACAGCTCCTCAGCCACGCATTTATCTGCTGTTTTTTTTATTATTATTCCAACTCTCAATATTCCATTAGATTTTAAACAAAGCCCAGCATTATGTTTGCCTACGTTGCAGTTAAAATTAAAAGCTAGCATTTCGTCATTCTGTGATGAGGATTACAAAATCTGTTCTGTATATTTCAGAATTCAATCTCTATGTAAATAATATTCAGTTGCTCTACCTTTCCTGCTAAAATTCCTAACTTCATTTTTATGTCATTTCTGATTTATTTCACCCCATTATATTAATATGCAAAGTTTCTTGTTCCCTCTCTTTTCCAATCTATCACCCTCTGCAGACTGTTTTGCTTCATACCCACCACTAACCTCCTCTACAATTTTCGTGTCATTTGCGAACTTGTCTGCAGTACATTCACTTCCCTCATCTAAGTCGTTAAAATACTTTGTAAATATTTGTGTCCCCTGAAACGGATTTATGTGGTATTCAACAAGTAGAGATTGACATCCTGTAAAGTTAAATGTGGAATCAAACACTCTTACACTTGTGATTTCCACAATCTTCTCCCCGTGGCAACACAATACCTCTGAAACCACAGGCTGTTATCTTGTTAAATAATCTTACGTGTGGTACCTTATTAAATGTCTTCAGAAAACAAAAAAAAATCACAATTTCCTCCTTATACTTAAAGAATTCTAACACATTTATCAAGCGATATATTCCCTTTGGTAAATCCATTCTCAGTCCTCTTGATCATGTCATGTATTCCTAAATGCTCTGGTGTGATGTGCTTTATTATAGACGACGCAATTTCTCCAATAAAGGATGTTAATTATCCAATAATGGCCTCAGTCAGACTTTTTTGTGTCCTTACTTTTTTTGAGTGAAGATGTTACCTTGTCACTTTGCCAATCTCGTCATACTTTCCTGAAACCTAATGATTATTGGAAAGTTACAACTAGTGCATCCAACACATTTTTTTTCTTACTTATTTTTCTATCTTGGATTGCACCTCATTAGTTCCAATGCTTTTTGCGGTAAATACTCCTGTAAATTTCTCTGATGTTTTCTTTTTAGTGAAAGTCATTGTATTGCATTGCTCGCCGTTCCTTTTGCCATTCATTATTTCTTAATTATAGATTTTTTTTGCCTGCTTCTTTCAAGGCAGATGCTGACTATTTATTCATATTTTCTGTCATTTCGTGGTTCCCAGTCAGGAATTCCCAGCTTCATTCAATATGGGCCTATATTCACGTTGGTTTTTCTCTTCAGTTCTTTCTATTTAAGAATGCTCTTGCCGTCCACTTTAATATCAGCTGTAGTTTCACTTTCGATGTTTACCTTCTCCCTCCTTATTAATCTTTACATGGAACATAGAACATTACAGCGCAGTACAGGCCCTTCGGCCCTCCATGTTGCGCCGCCCTGTCATACTAATCTGAAGCCCATCCCACCTACACTATTCCATGCACGTCCATTTGCCTGTTCAATTTGCAGGCTTATTGATATTTCTATAAACATTCCGAATGTCCTGCTCACCGAAAATATTTCCCACTTTTTATGTTTTCCTTTTAATTCAATTTGTTGCTATTTGCAACTCTTCTACATAAACATAATGCACTCGTCCCCTTCCTAGATTTCTTCCTTCTCACTTGAATTATATCATTGCTGTGAGCGTTGAACTGTTTCTCTGAATGGATTGCCATTGTTCTTCACATTGTTCCCGTTTCCTGGTCCATTCCAGCAAACCCTGCCCTCATCCGTTTACAATTACACTCATATAAGCTGAGCACATTTGTTGCGGATGTAAGATTCTCCCTCTCCAAATGAATGCTCAAACCTCTCTGTTCCGAGGCAATCTTTCAGTCTGTCCCCATGCATAAAATCTGACTCATTGCACATTACCAGGTTCAGTACACCAAGATTCCAGGTTGAACCGCGATATACTGTTTCAGGGATCTATATGAATTCTTCTTTGTGACTACCTTTGTTGATAGAGTCATAGAAATGTACAGCACAGAAACAGACACTTCAGTCCAACTCGTCCATGCCGATCAAATACCCCAACCTAATCTCGTCCCACCTGCCAGTACCCATCCCCCTCCAAACTCTTCCTATTCATATGCCTATCCAGGTGTCCTTTAAATGTTGCAATTGTACCAGCCTCCACCACATCCTCTGGCACCTCATTCCATACACGTACCACCCTCTGCATGAAAACAGTTGCCCCCTTAGGTCTCCTTTATAACTTTCCCCTCTCACCATAAACTTATGTCTTCTAGTTCTGGACTCCCCCACTCCGGAGAAAAAACTTTGTTTATTTATCCTATCCATACCCCTCATGATTTTAGAAACCTCGATAAGGTCACCCCTCAGCCTCCGATGTTCCAAGGGAAACAGCCCCAGCCTATTCAACCTCTCAAATCCTCCAACCCTGGCAGCATCCTTATGAAACTTTCCTTACCCCTTCCAAGTTTCACATCATCATTCCGATAGAAAGGAGACCAGAGTTGCACGCAATATTCCAAACGTGGCCTAACCAATGTCCTGTACTGCCGTAACATGACCCGCCCAATTCCTGTACTCAAAACTCTGACCAATAAAGGAAAGCATATCAAGCGCCTTCTTCGCTCTCCTGTCTACCTGCGACTCCAGCTTCAAGGAGCTATGAACCTGCACTCCAAGGTCTCCTTGTTCAGCAACACTCCCTAGGACCTTACCATTAAGTGTAAAAGTCTTTCTGTCTGTCTGTCAATTGATGTGAAGATTAATTTGCCAGTGATTAATCCAATGCCTTTCTTTACATGCTTCATCATCTTCTGATCTCTGGCGTGCTTTCTTAATAATGTCATGATTCTAAAATTTATTCCAGCAACGTTGTCTTTCCCATGGTATTTCTGACCTTCACCTGCATGGATTGTATATCGACTAATGATAAAGCCTATGGCTCAGTAATACTTAAGCATGCCTGCTTTACGTCATGTCTTTCAAAAACATTTAATACCACTTTGTGCAATGGTTGTGACGTGGCTAAGAAAACCAGCAATTAATCTCAATTGTACCAGCAGTGTGTCACAACAGACCTGAATGTGTTGATCGGAGAAGCGACTATCAGTCCGCACTTCCATCTGCTGGAGAAGCACTGACATTACACTGATGGTAAAAATGTCAACAATACGTGTCTGATATCAATCTATTGAGAAAGCAATTGCACGCTTATTCTAGCTCATCACCTTTAGCTGGCAGCTGTAGCATTATGCAACAACTCATTGAAAGTGGATAAGACTAATTAGCATCAAATCAAGGTCAACTTTTGAGAGAAATGTCTCCATTCCTTGTCGTGAAGGTTTGTTCATCTCTCTTAACGATACCAACTCTGACAATTTGGCGTCTTTATGGGCCGAGTGAAAAAAAACAAGGGTAAAAAAAACATAAGTGGGTGTCACATGCACACCTCCAAACTGCGATGTTGAGAATGGCAGTAAACAGGAAATCTGAGATGCATGTGATGAGGGAATTTTGGTGATCATGCATGATGTTAACTGCACATCGACTGGACTAACCAATTTAGTTACAATGGTGGAGAGGATGAATTTCTGGATTGTATGTGGGATGGTTTCCTTGACCAATACGTGCAGAAACCAACTAGAAAGCAGGCCATCTTACACTGGATGCTGTGTAATGAGAAGTTAATCATTGCTAATCTAACTGTAGCAGATCCCTTGGGTACAAGCAACCATGACACGCTAGAACATTTTAGTCGAAATGGAGAGTGAGACCGTTGATACGGAGACTCGGGTGTTGAATCTTTAATTTTTCATTTAAAGGGTAGGCGATTTACGGGGTATCTTATAGAAATATAAACGACCATGAAAGGCATGAACTCAGCAGGTTCCAGGCGTTGGGTAATCCATAAGACTATAAGACCATAAGACATAGGAGTGGAAGTAAGGCCATTCAGCCCATTGAGTCCACTCGACCATTCAATCATGGCTGATGGGCATTTCAACTCCACTTACCAGCATTCTCCCCGTAGCCCTTAGTTCCTTGTGACATCAAGAATTGATCAATCTCTGCCTTGAAGACATTTAGCGTCCCGGCTTCCACTGCGCTGAGGCAATTGAATTCAAACAAATGCAGAACGATGCTCTTCCCTCAGCTCCACCGACAGAGGAACTCGGGAAAGCAGCGGCGTGACATGGTTCTATAGTTATAGCTGAGTGATTGCACTTATAAACAGGCAATCCCGTTTCTTATTGCGGTGTCGAATCCTGCTGCCGGTGGCTGAAGGCAGAGCAAGAGGGAGTTTGTTTCGCATCTCTGTGTTTGGGATTCCAATCCCGGCGGGAAAACACTTCTTCCAGGTCAGAAGTGGCGTCAATCTCCAATGCACTCCCTGAACAGCTCGGATTCACCCGTGCACCCTGATGAAGGGCTTGTGCCCGAAACGTCGAATTTCCTATTCCTTGGATGCTGCCTGGCCTGCTGTGCTTTAACCAGCAACACATTTTCAGCTGTGATCCCCAGCATCTGCAGACCTCATTTTTCACCCGTGCATTGCCAGCTTTGTGTGAATTGGTGTGTTTCCAGATTCCTGACTAGAGTTTTCTCGCTGAATTTGGTCAAGGCATTGACTGGAATAGACCATGATTCAATGTATGAAAGTACATTTCACTGGGGTGGAACCTAAACCCGCAAAGTGACTGTGAATAAAACAATGGAAACTCTCAGCACAGGAACAAGAGACACTGAAGCAGACACATGAGGACAAATATCTTTTCTCTGTCAGTGAAAGGCGCTGCTTCACAAAGGGGAGACTTCGAGGTGAAGCAGTGACGGTGATAATTTCTGCTGATTATTCACCCGATGAAGGCCGTTTCTGACCGAAGTCCGTGTTTACATTACATACTGACAACCTGTCAGCGCCCCTCCCGCGATTGGGGCCAGTAGCGTAATGGATAACGCGTCTGACTTCGGATCAGAAGATTGTAGATTCGAGTCCTACCTGGCTCGGGGCCGTGGCGCTCATTGTTGAGCATGCTTCTTGTTGCATTGCCATTTCTGAGTTGTTTGGAGATGCTGGGATTGGATTCGTGCGTTTGTGAATTTGAAAGTTGCATTTCAGCCCGTTGCAGCTCATTCTCAGACCGGTGTATGTCAGCTTCTGAGGAGCTGTGTGGTTCTGATCAGTGCTCTGTCGAATTTGAAATAGGGCCGAGAAAATGATCCGATTTATCTGTCAGAATGTTTATCAAAATCTCTCATTAGCTTGCAGCGTTACAAATTCAAAAGGACTCCATCGGCTCTAATGCTGTTTCTATTACCCTCAGCTCCTGAAAGATTGTGCTCGAATGACTTTTTTTTTTGTCGTTTCGTTTGTGTCAGTTCACAGCCATGTCGAAAGGAGAATTGGTCCTTTCAGTGTTTACATCAACATGTGTCTCCATTTGTATCTCTTTCTCTGTGTATCCACCTGACCCTCTTCCACATTCTTCGACTCTCTGTCTGTCCATATCCCTTATTCCCCATCTCTGTTCTTCACAAAGCCTGACATTAGGAGACAGTTTGAGAGTGGAGCTGCTGAAAGGCTCTCTCCACCCTGGCTGGACTGTGTAGAACTGGGCTCACATTCTCCAATTAATGTGTCTGTCCCTTCGACCTGAGATCAGGAGACATTTCTTCCTCAATATATTATCACACTTACAAATTCAAAATACAATACCTAATCCAACAGGACAAAAACACAATTATAATACAACTACAGGAGCACAATAATGTATTTACTGTCGGTGTGAAATGAACGGCGACAGCAGAGAATCAGTGCGATCAGATCGTGTTGTTTGTGTCATTACCAGATCATTCCCCAGCAGGTCTGCAGTGTCTCCTGCCTCACCTCGTTATTTCCACCAAACTGGGAAAGAAGCGTGGCTGGGGGTGGGCTGGAGTAACAGAGGAGCGGAAGCAGAAATGTTTGTGAAACAATTGAAATAAACTCCAGGTTCAATTAATAGTTAAAGAGAAATAAAAACTCACTCGTGGAATGAAACGAGGAATCATCAGCCGGATCACCGACTCAAACAGCATGCTGAATTGTTTGGTCGGAGATCATACACTTGCAACAAGTTGACACAGTCACACATCAATACAATCAGCGAGCACCGTTCAGATTTGAACGGAATTACCCCCATCTACTTTGCAAGTGCATTAACCAACTAAACCACATCACCAGGACATGAGCAGCTTCACTTACCGATATGTGCAGTCCTGTAACCACCTGGTCACTAACTCCGAAATGTGTTTTCGGTATCACTGTTGCTCAGTGAGAATTGCAATCAACCTAAACTTTTGCCAAAACAGTTCACAGTCGAACATTCTTCACTGGAAATGGACAGAAATAAAACACAATCTCCTTTTGCCTTGGCTTCAACATGATTCTTTCGATCCCTCTAAACTGACAGGGTAAAGAGGATGTGTTCAACCTCTTGGCGTCCCTTCATCATATTAATACACACTCTCAGGGAACCTCACACCAAGAGGAACAGGGTCATTGAGGTGAATTGGCCAGCTGTGGTGTTTGAGTCAGTGTAAACAGTGAAGGATGACCCGTGAACACCGACACTGACACCATCAGCTCCACCTCACATCCTGCCCCATGCCTCCCACTCATCTTTGCTGTTGTCATAAACCTGGTCCCTTTTTTTTCCAAACGTTGTTCCTTCTCTCGGGCATATTCTGTCCTTGATTATTTTTCAGATGGATAATAAAGCAGGCCAGGCTTACGATGAGACCGGTTTGGTACAGAGATGAAAAGGGTTTTGAGAAGCCTTTTATTTAGATATAAACAGATGAGACTTCAGGCCAAAGTGGTCATCTTTTAGAAGTCACGTAAAAACAATGACGGCAGATGCTGGAAACCAGGTTCTGGATCAGTGGTGCTGGAAGAGCACAGCAGTTCAGGCAGCATCCAAAGTGCAGAGAAATCGACGTTTCAGGCAAAAGCCCTTCATCAGGAATAAAGGCAGTGAGCATGAAGCGTGGGGAGATAAGCTAGAGGAGGGTGGGGGTGGGGAGAGGGTAGCATAGAGTGCAATGGGTGAGTGGGGGAGGGGATGAAGGTGATCGGTCAGGGAGGAGAGAGTGGAGTGGATAGGTGGAAAAGGAGCTAGGCAGGTAGGGCAAGTCCGGACAAGTCATGGGGACAGTGCTGAGCTGGAAGTTTGGAACTAGGGTGAGGTGGGGGAAGGGGAAATGAGGAAACAGGTGAAGTCCACATTGATGCCCTGGGGCTGAAGTGTTCCGAGGCGTAGTTGAGGCGTTCTTCCTCCAGGCGTCTGGTGGTGAGGGAGCAGAGGTGAAGGGGGCCCAGGACCTCCATGTCCTCGGCAGAGTGGGAGGGGGAGTTGAAATGTTGGGCCACGGGGCGGTGTGGTTGATTGGTGGCCTGTGCAATGAAAGGAGAGTGGTCAGCTCTCTAGCTGAGCAGTTCAGTTCAGTCCAGAACTGGTTGGAAGTTTAACAGTGAGCTGTGTGGAAACTCCCTGTTCTGCGCTTCTAACCTCAACCTGGAAGCATTTGACCTGTTTTTGTCCTCTGTTTTAAAGGGGGGTTGCTTATTGGGACTGTTGTGTATATTCGGAACAGCAAGCTTAGGTCAAGTTTGGATAGATTGAGTTCTGTAGGTATTCCTAATTCTGTCGTTCGTGTTTCATGGTGTAATTTTGTGAATTATTTTATTCTCTCAGTTAAACCTGGTAGTCAACTTCGCTAACTGAATCTGGGTAATTGTAACTGTAGACTTACCAATACAAATTCCAAAGCTATGGGCTGGGCTGCCTGCTCACGAATGTTTTGAGCGGTCTGTCCTAGTCCATAACACGGTTCACCGTTATTTCACTTCCCTGCTCCACGTTTCAACTTAAACCCGGCTGTTTGCAGATGTCCGAATAGACCCTCTCACTGTTAGAAACGCATTCCTGGGATATCGCTGTCACTCAGTGGGATAGGACTCACTGCCCATCCCTAATTACTCCAGAGATTCGGGGAATACCCTAATGTCCCGGACACTTGAATCCCTCAGCGCGGTTGTACAGCTATGATACCGCTGGGAAGGGAGGTCCAGGATTTAGACCCAGCGACACTGAAGGGACAGCGGTACATTTCCAACTCAGAACGGTGAGATGATTGGAGGGGGATTTCCGGCGGTGGGTTCCCCGTGTATCTGCTGCCAGTGTTCTTCGAGTTCGATGCAAACAATCACTGGGCTGGTTCTGGCCAGAAACTACATGTGTCTTCTGTGTGCAACGAGGAACGGATTCTCATTCAGGTAATTCACACCAAGACAAATAAATCTTCATTCCCTTACTGGGAAACGTATCCAAGTCTGGACGATGCAAACACGGACTCTTCAGCAGGGACTCCCTTCCGTGCTGCTGACTGTAACCTTTGTGACCTGACTTACACACAGTTTTTTTGTTTAGATTAGATTCTCTACCGTGTGGAAACAGGCCCTTCGACCCAACAAGTCCACACTGCCCCTCCGAAGAGAAACCCACCCAAACCCGCTCCCCTACCCTCTATTTACCCCCTGGCTATCGCACCTAACACTGTGGTCAATTTAGCACGGCCAATTCCACTGACCTGCACATCTTTGGATTGTGGGTGGAAACCGGAGCACCCTGTCCCTGTCCTTTGGGTTATAACCACCTTCAGCAGCAATGCTTCTCTCTCCAAGTTTCCGAACAGTTCATGTTTTCGCCCTGGGATTCAATGTGAAGATAGTGGAGCTTTGATAAATTGATGTTGTTCAGGAGTAGCACTGAAAGAAGGTACAGAACAGCCTGATGATAACAAGGGCTCGTTCTGAGGCGATGGCTTGTGGTGAAGTGGCGCTATCTACAAATAGACAATAGACAATAGGTGCAGGAGTAGGCCATTCAGCCCTTCGAGCCTGCACCACCATTCAATATGATCATGGCTGATCATCCTTAATAAGTATCCTCTTCCTGCCTTATCTCCATAACCCTTGATTACACTATCCTTGAGAGCTCTATCCAACTCTTTCTTAAATGAATCCAGAGACTGGGCCTCCACTGCCCTCTGTGGCAGAGCATTCCACACAGCCACCACTTTCTGGGTGAAGACGTTTCTCCTCATCTCTCTCCTAAATGGTCTACCCCGTATTTTTAAGCTTGTGTCCTCTGGTTCGGCACTCACCCATCAGCGGAAACATGTTTCCTGCCTCCAGAGTGTCCAATCCTTTAATAATCTTATGATGGGTTAGGGAAACCGTCTGATGCTAAGCAGCGTAATGGATAACGTGACCGACTTCGCATCAGAAGGTTGTAGATTCGAGTCCTACCTGGCTTGGGAGCAATGAGAGCTTTATTCCGCACGCTTCCTTTTGCATTTCCGTTTCTGAGGTGATGGAATTGCATTCTTGCGTTTTGGATTTGAAAGTTGCATTTCAGCCCGTTGCAGCTCATTCTCACACAGGTGTATGTCAGCTTCTGAGGAGCTGTGGGGATTTCATCAGTGCTCTGTCGAATTTGAAAGCAGTATTTAGGTCCATTACAATCTGTTGTCAGACCGATGCATAGCAGGTCCTGATTTGACACAATGTGAGGAGCTGCTGGGATGAGAACCGTGTGTTTTGCAATTGGAAATTGCATTCCTGTCCATTGTAGCTCATTGTCAGACCGGTGGATGACAGCTCCTGTTATGTCAGGGTCTGTGCAGCTGCAGGGATTGGATCAGTACGTTTTTAAATTTAAACGCTGCAATCGGGTCTGTTGACCGTTTTAAATTCCAGCTCACCGCAGCATCTCTCATTGTCTGTCCAACTGGCTTGAGTTGCACCTAAAGCTGCCTTTTGCTGGAGAAGCAGGTATGCGAGGTCGGAGGGCAAAAGTGAAGCACAAGGGGCGGGTATAATGCTGAGAGTTTTGCCCCTCACAGGGTATGAGTCTGTGTGTCTCTCTCTGTGGGTGAAA
The DNA here is from genome assembly GCF_020745735.1 of Hemiscyllium ocellatum. Taxonomy (NCBI): domain Eukaryota; kingdom Metazoa; phylum Chordata; class Chondrichthyes; order Orectolobiformes; family Hemiscylliidae; genus Hemiscyllium; species Hemiscyllium ocellatum. Next base: position 179,343 of record NW_026867601.1, read on the forward strand.
ATAAGGATGTGTTCGTCAAGGGTGGGCACAAAACAGTGTGATCATTTCAAACTTCAGTCCCATTGCTGTGTCATTTAAGATCACTGGGAGAATCTCTTTGACATGTTCACTGCAAACATCCGAACATACAATGTTATGGGTCAAGACCTGGAATCTGGGACTAGAAAAGCTGGATGTCTTTGAGCCGCACTGCACGATGGGCTGAATGGTCGTTTCTCATTCTGCAAAACTTCAAAGACAAATTGAAATTAATGGGCAGATAAAAAATAATCAGAAAGAAAAAGACAAAAGCGGTATCACTGAGAATAAATGCGAATGCTTCTCTCACCTTCTCATGTTACCTCCTGGTTCAGATTCGGTTCTCTCACCGCCGCGGCACTGGTTCTATTCCCGGTCAGGGAATGGGTGTTGTGTTCTGTAAACATATCGTGGTAACCGTATTCCTGACCAATTTTCCTCAAACCAGCAAGTTCATTGGATTTGTCCCAATCGTTAATAAGATTAACATAAAACAGAGAGCTGCAGATGCTGGAAATCCGACACCAAAAACAAGAATTGAAGGAGAAACTCAGCAGGCCCAGCAACATGTGTGGAGAGAAGCAGGGTTAGTGTTTCAGAGAGACAGAACCAGGTTAGTTTTGCATTTCTATGTAATAGGGCCGAGAAAATGATCAGATTTATCTGTCAGAATGTTTATCAAAATCTCTCATTAGCTTACAGCGTTACAAATTCAAAAGGACTCTATCGGCTGTAATGCTGTTTTATTGCCCGGAGCTGCTGAAAGATTGTGCTTAAATGATTATTTCTTTTTCGATTCGTTTGTGTCAGTTCACAGCCATGTCGAAAGGAGAATTGGTCCTTTCAGTGTTTACATCAACATGTGTCTTCATTTCTGTCTCTTTCTCTGTGTATCCACTTGACCCTCTTCCACATTCTCCGACACTCTGTCTATCCATATCCCTCATTCCCATCTCTGTTCTTCAGAAAGCCTGACATTAGGAGACAGTTTGAGAGTGGAGCTGCTGAAAGGCTCTCTCCGCCCTGGCTGGACTGTGTAGAACTGGGCTCACATTCTCCAATTAATGTGTCCGTCCCTTCGTCCTGATTTCAGGAGACATTTCTTCCTCAATATATTGTCACACTGACAAATTCAAAATACAATACCTAATCCAACAGGACAAAAACACGATTACAATACAACTACAGGAGCACAATAATGTATTTACTGTTGGTGTGAAATGAATGAACGGCGACAGCAGAGAAGCGGGGGGATCAGATCGTGTTGTCTGTGTCATTACCAGATCATTCCCCAGCAGGTCTGCAGTGTCTCCTGCCTCACCTCGTTATTTCCACCCAACTGGGAATGAAGCGTGGCTGGGGGAGGGCTGGGGTAACAGAGGAGCGGAAGCAGAAATGTTTGTGAAATAATTGAAATAAACTCCAGGTTCAATTAATAGTTAGAGAGAAATAAAAACTCACTCGTGGACTTAAACCAGGAATCATCAGCCGGATCACCGACTCAAACAGCATGCTGAATTGTTTGGTCTGAGATCATACACTTGCAACAAGTTGACGCAGTCACACATCAATACAATCAGCGATCACCGTTCAGATTTGAACGGAATTACCCCCATCTACTTTGCAAGTGCATTAACCAACTAAACCACATCACCAGGACATGAGCAGCTTCACTTACCGGTATGTGCAGTCCGGTAACCACCTGGTCACTAACTCCGAAATGTGTTTTCGGTATCACTGTTGCTCAGTGAGAATTGCAATCAACCTAAACTTTTGCCAAAACAGTTCACAGTCGAACATTCTTCACTGGAAATGGACAGAAATAAAAGACAATCTCCTTTTGCATTGGCTTCAACATGATTCTTTCCATCCCTCTAAACTGACAGTGTAAAGAGGATGTGTTCAACCTCTTGGCGTCCCTTCATCATATTAATGCACACTCTCAGGGAACCTCACACCAAGAGGAACAGGGTCATTGAGGTGAATTGGCCAGCTGTGGTGTTTGAGTCAGTGTAAACAGTGAAGGATGACCCGTGAACACCGACACTGACACCATCAGCTCCACCTTACATCCTGCCCCATGCCTCCCACTCATCTTTGCTGTTGTCATAAACCTGGTCCCTTTTTTTTCCAAACGTTGTTCCTTCTCTCAGGCATATTCTGTCCTTGATTATTTTTCAGATGGATAATAAAGCAGGCCAGGCTTACGATGAGACCGGATGGTACAGAGATGAAAAGGGTATGGAGAAGCCTTTTATTTAGATATAAACAGATGAGACTTCAGGCCAAAGTGGTCATCTTTTAGAAGTCACGTAAAAACAATGACTGCAGATGCTGGAAACCAGGTTCTGGATCAGTGGTGCTGGAAGAGCACAGCAGTTCAGGCAGCATCCAAAGTGCAGAGAAATCGACGTTTCAGGCAAAAGCCCTTCATCAGGAATAAAGGCAGAGAGCCTGAAGCGTGGGGAGATAAGCTAGAGGAGGGTGGGGGTGGGGAGAGAGTAGCATAGAGTACAATGGGTGAGTGGGGGAGGGGATGAGGGTGATAGGTCAGGGAGGAGAGGGTGTAGTGGATAGGTGGAAAAGGAGCTAGGCAGGTAGGGCAAGTCCGGACAAGTCATGGGGACAGCGCTGAGCTGGAAGTTTGGAACTAGGGTGAGGTGGGGGAAGGGAAAATGAGGAAACAGGTGAAGTCCACATTGATGCCCTGGGGTTGAAGTGTTCCGAAGCGGAAGATGAGGCATTCTTCCTCCAGGCGTCTGGTGGTGAGGGAGGGGCGGTGAAGGAGGCCCAGGACCTCCATGTCCTCGGCAGAGTGGGAGGGGGAGGTGAAATGCTGGGCCACGGGGCGGTATGGTTGATTGGTGGCCTGTGCAATGAAAGGAGAGTGGTCAGCTCTCTAGGTGAGCAGTTCAGTTCATTCCAGAACTGGTTGGAAGTTTAACAGTGAGCTGTGTGGAAACTCCCTGTTCTGCGCTTCTCACCTCAACCTGGAAGCATTTAACCTGTTTTTGTCCTCTGTTTAAAAGGGGGGGTGGTGGGTTGCTTATTGGGACTGTTGTGCATATTCGGAACAGCACGCTTAGGTCAAGTTTGGATAGACTGAGTTCTGTAGGGATTCCTAATTCTGCCGTTCGTGTTTCATGGTGTAATTTTGTGAATTATTTTATTCTCTCAGTTAAACCTGGTAGTCAACTTCGCTAACTGAATCTGGGTAATTGTAACTGTACACTTACCGATACAAATTCCAAAGCTATGGGCTGGGCTGCCTGCTCACGAATGTTTTGAGCGGTCTGTCCTAGTCCATAACACGGTTCACCGTTATTTCACTTCCCTGCTCCACGTTTCACCTTAAACCCGGCTGTTTGCAGATGTCCGAATAGACCCTCTCACTGTTAGAAACGCATTCCTGGGATATCGCTGTCACTCGATGGGATAGGACTCACTGCCCATCCCTAATTACTCCAGAGATTCGGGGAATACCCTAATGTCCCAGACACTTGAATCCCTCAGCGCGGTTGTACAGCCATGATACCGCTGGGGAGGGAGGTCCAGGATTTAGACCCAGCGACACTGAAGGGACAGCGATACATTTCCAACTCAGAAAGGTGAGATGATTGGAGGGGGATTTCTGGTGGTGGGTTCCCCGTGTATCTGCTGCCAGTGTCCTTCGAGTTCGATGCAAACAATCACTGGGCTGGTTCTGGCCAGAAACCACATGTGTCTTCTGTGTGCAACGAGGAACGGATTCTCATTCAGGTAATTCACACCAAGACAAATAAATCTTCATTCCCTGACTGGGAATCGTATCCAAGTCTGGACGATACAAATTCGGACTCTTCAGCAGGGACTCCCTCCCGTGCTGCTGACTGTAACCTTTGTGACCTGACTTACACACAGTTTTTTTGTTTAGATTAGATTCTCTACCGTGTGGAAACAGGCCCTTCGACCCAACAAGTCCACACTGCCCCTCCGAAGAGAAACCCACCCAAACCCGCTCCCCTACCCTCTATTTACCCCCTGGCTATCGCACCTAACACTGTGGTCAATTTAGCACGGCCAATTCCACTGACCTGCACATCTTTGGATTGTGGGTGGAAACCGGAGCACCCTGTCCCTGTCCTTTGGGTTATAACCACCTTCAGCAGCAATGCTTCTCTCTCCAAGTTTCCGAACAGTTCATGTTTTCGCCCTGGGATTCAATGTGAAGATAGTGGCGCTTTGATAAATTGATGTTGTTCAGGAGTAGCACTGAAAGAAGGTACAGAACAGCCTGATGATAACAAGGGCTCGTTCTGAGGCGATGGCTTGTGGTGAAGTGGCGCTATCTACAAATAGACAATAGACAATAGGTGCAGGAGTAGGCCATTCAGCCCTTCGAGCCTGCACCACCATTCAATATGATCATGGCTGATCATCCTTAATAAGTATCCTCTTCCTGCCTTATCTCCATAACCCTTGATTACACTATCCTTGAGAGCTCTATCCAACTCTTTCTTAAATGAATCCAGAGACTGGGCCTCCACTGCCCTCTGTGGCAGAGCATTCCACACAGCCACCACTTTCTGGGTGAAGACGTTTCTCCTCATCTCTCTCCTAAATGGTCTACCCCGTATTTTTAAGCTTGTGTCCTCTGGTTCGGCACTCACCCATCAGCGGAAACATGTTTCCTGCCTCCAGAGTGTCCAATCCTTTAATAATCTTATGATGGGTCAGGGAACCCGTCTGATTCTAAGCAGCGTAATGGATAACGTGACCGCCTTCGCATCAGAAGGTTGTAGATTCGAGTCCTACCTGGCTTGGGAGCAATGAGAGCTTTATTCCGTATGCTTCCTTTTGCATTTCCGTTTCTGAGGTGATGGAATTGCATTCTTGCGTTTTGGATTTGAAAGTTGCATTTCAGCCCGTTGCAGCTCATTCTCACACAGGTGTATGTCAGCTTCTGAGGAGCTGTGGGGATTTCATCAGTGCTCTGTCGAATTTGAAAGCAGTATTTAGGTCCATTACAATCTGTTGTCAGACCGATGCATAGCAGGTCCTGATTTGACACAATGTGAGGAGCTGCTGGGATGAGAACCGTGTGTTTTGCAATTGGAAATTGCATTCCTGTCCATTGTAGCTCATTGTCAGACCGGTGTATGACAGCTCCTGTTATGTCAGGGTCTGTGCAGCTGCAGGGATTGGATCAGTACGTTTTTAAATTTAAAAGCTGCAATCGGGTCTGTTGACCGTTTTAAATTCCAGCTCACCGCAGCATCTCTCATTGTCTGTCCAACTGGCTTGAGTTACACCTAAAGCTGCCTTTTGCTGGAGAAGCAGGTATGCGAGGTCGGAGGGCAAAAGTGAAGCACAAGGGGCGGGTATAATGCTGAGAGTTTTGCCCCTCACAGGGTATGAGTCTGTGTGTCTCTCTCTGTGGGTGAAAATAAGGATGTGTTCGTCAAGGGTGGGCACAAAACAGTGTGATCATTTCAAACTTCAGTCCCATTGCTGTGTCATTTAAGATCACTGGGAGAATCTCTTTGACATGTTCACTGCAAACATCCGAACATACAATGTTATGGGTCAAGACCTGGAATCTGGGACTAGAAAAGCTGGATGTCTTTGAGCCGCACTGCACGATGGGCTGAATGGTCGTTTCTCATTCTGCAAAACTTCAAAGACAAATTGAAATTAATGGGCAGATAAAAAATAATCAGAAAGAAAAAGACAAAAGCGGTATCACTGAGAATAAATGCGAATGCTTCTCCCACCTTCTCATGTTACCTCCTGGTTCAGATTCGGTTCTCTCACCGCCGCGGCACTGGTTCTATTCCCGGTCAGGGAATGGGTGTTGTGTTCTGTAAACATCGAACATAGAACATAGAAGGATACAGCGCAGTACAGGCCCTTCGGCCCTCGATGTTGCGCCGACCGAATCCTACCTAACCTATACTAGCCCAATAACTTCCAAATGCCTATCCAATGCCCGCTTAAATGACCATAAAGAAGGAGAGTTCACCACTGATACGGGCAGGGCATTCCATGAACTCACAACCCGCTGTGTGAAGAATCTACCCCTAACATCTGTCCTATACCTACCACCCCTTAATTTAAAGCTATGTCCCCTAGTAACACCTGACTCCATTAGCGGTAAAAGGTTCTTAGTATCTACCCTATCTAAACCCCTAATCATCTTATACACTTCTATCAGATCTCCCCTAAACCTTCTCTTCTCCAATGAGAACAGCCCCAAGTGCCTCAGCCTTTCCTCATAAGATTTTCCTACCATTCCAGGCAACATCCTGGTAAACCTCCTCTGCACTCGTTCTAAAGCTTCCACATCCTTCCTATAGTATGGCGACCAAAACTGCACACAATACTCCAGATGAGGCCTCACCAGAGTCTTATACAACTGCAACATGACCTCAGGACTCCGGAACTCAATTCCTCTGCCAATAAAGCCCAGTACACCATATGCCTTCCTCACAGCACTATTTACCTGGGTGGCAACTTTCAGAGATCTGTGTACATGGACACCAAGATCCCTCTGCTCATCCACACTACCAAGTAGCCTACCATTAGCCCAGTAATCCATCATCTTGTTATTCCTACCAAAGTGAACGACTTCGCACTTAGCTACATTGAATTCCATTTGCCACATTTCCGCCCAGCTCTGCAACTTATCTATATCCCGCTGTAACCTACCACTTCCTTCCTCACTATCCACAACTCCACCGACTTTCGTGTCATCCGCAAACTTGCTTACCCAGCTTTCAAGTCCTTCCTCTAGATCATTTATAAAGATAACAAAAAGCAATGGTCCCAAAACAGATCCTTGTGGTACACCGCTAGTAACTGCGCTCCAAGATGAACATAATCCATCAACTACTACCCTCTGTCTCCTTCCAGCCAGCCAATTCCTAATCCAAACCTCTAATGTATCCTCAATGCCATACCTCCGAAGTTTTAGCATTAGCCTACCATGGGGAACCTTATCGAACGCCTTACTAAAATCCATATACACAACATCTACTGCTTTACCCTCATCCACTTCCTTGGTCACCTTCTCAAAGAACTCAATAAGGTTTGTGAGGCACGACCTGCCCTTCACAAAACCATGCTGGCTATCCCTGATCACGTTATTCCTACCCAGATGTTCATAAATCTTATCCCTTACAATTCTCTCTAAGACTTTGCCCACCAAAGAAGTCAGACTCACTGGCCTATAGTTGCTAGGGCTATCCCTACTCCCTTTCTTGAACAATGGGACCACATTCGCTATCCTCCAGTCCTCTGGTACTATTCCTGTTGACAACGACGACATAAAAATTCAGGCCAATGGCTCTGCTATCTCCTCCCTAGCTTCCCATAGGATCCTGGGGTAAATGCCATCAGGCCCAGGAGACTTATCTATATTCAACCTTTCCAATATTCCCAAAACCTCTTCCCTGCATATTTCCAGGGCATCCATTCTAATTATTTGTGATTCCATATTCACATCAGCAACAGTGTCCTGTTCCTGAGTGAATACTGATGAAAAGTACTGATTTAATGTCTCTCCAATCTCCTCCGCCTCCACACACAACTTCCCACTACTATCCTTGACTGGACCGATACCTACCCTAGTCATCCTTTTATTCTTGACATGCCTATAGAAAGCCTTTGGGTTTTCCCTAATCCTACCAGCTAAAGACTTTTCATGTCCCCTTCTCGCTTCTCTTAGCTCCCTCTTTAGCTCCTTCCTGGCTACCTTATAACTCTCAATCGCCCCTACTGAACCTTCACGCCTCATCTTTACATATGCCGCCTTCTTCCCTTTCACAAGGGACTCCAATTCCTTACTAAACCACGGCTGCCTCACAAGGCCCTTTACACCATGCCTGACTGGTACATACCTATCGAGGACACGCAGTAGCTGCTCCTTGAACACTCCCCACATCTCATTAGTGTTCTTCTCTTGAAGCCTGTTTTTCCAATCCACACATCCTAAGTCATGCCTCACTGCATCATAATTTCCCTGCCCCCAGCTATAGCTCTTGCCCTGCGGCACACGATTATCCCTCTCCATCACTAAAGTAAAAGTCACCGAGTTGTGTTCACTGTCCCCGAAGTGCTCACCTACCTCCAAGTCTAACACCTGGCCTGGTTCATTACCTAGAACCAAATCCAATATAGCCTCCCCTCTTGTTGGCCTGAAGACATATTGTGTCAGGAAACCCTCCTGCACACATTGTACAAACACCGACCCATCTAATGAACTCGAGCTATAGCTCTCCCAGTCAATATCTGGGAAGTTAAAGTCCCCCATAACAACCACCCTGCTACCTTCACTCTTTTCCTGAATCATCCTCGCAATATTATCCTCTACTTCTCTAGGACTATTAGGAGGCCTGTAGAAAACACCTAACAGGGTGACCTCACCTTTCCTATTTCTAACCTCAGCCCAAACTACCTCAGATGGCAAGTCCTCTTCCATCGTCCATTCCACTGCTGTGATACTGTCTTTGACAAGTAATGCCACGCCTCCCCCTTTTTTACCCCCATGTCTGATCCTACTAAAACATTTGAACCCGGGAACGTGCAACAGCCATTCTTGTCCCTGTTCTACCCACGTCTCTGCAATGGCCACAACATATCGTGGTAACCGTATTCCTGACCAATTTTCCTCAAACCAGCAAGTTCATTGGATTTGTCCCAATCGTTAATAAGATTAACATAAAACAGAGAGCTGCAGATGCTGGAAATCCGACACCAAAAACAAGAATTGATGGAGAAACTCAGCAGGCCCAGCAACATGTGTGGAGAGAAGCAGGGTTAGTGTTTCAGAGAGACAGAACCAGGTTAGTTTTGCATTTCTATGTAATAGGGCCGAGAAAATGATCAGATTTATCTGTCAGAATGTTTATCAAAATCTCTCATTAGCTTACAGCGTTACAAATTCAAAAGGACTCTATCGGCTGTAATGCTGTTTTATTGCCCGGAGCTGCTGAAAGATTGTGCTTAAATGATTATTTCTTTTTCGATTCGTTTGTGTCAGTTCACAGCCATGTCGAAAGGAGAATTGGTCCTTTCAGTGTTTACATCAACATGTGTCTCCATTTGTGTCTCTTTCTCTGTGTATCCACCTGACCCTCTTCCACATTCTCCGACTCTCTGTCTGTCCATATCCCTCATTCCCCATCTCTGTTCTTCACAAAGCCTGACATTAGGAGACAGTTTGAGAGTGGAGCTGCTGAAAGGCTCTCTCCGCCCTGGCTGGACTGTGTAGAACTGGACTCACATTCTCCAATTAATATGTCCGTCCCTTCGACCTGAGATCAGGAGACATTTCTTCCTCAATATATTATCACACTTACAAATTCAAAATACAATACCTAATCCAACAGGACAAAAACACAATTACACTACAGCTATAGGAGCGCAATAATGTATTTACTGTTGGTGTGAAATGAATGAACGGCAACAGCAGACAATCAGGGGGGATCAGACCGTGTTGTTTGTGTCATTACCAGATCATTCCCCAGCAGGTCTGCAGTGTCTCCTGCCTCACCTCGTTATTTCCACCAAACTGGGAAAGAAGCGTGGCTGGGGGTGGGTTGGAGTAACAGAGGAGCGGAAGCAGAAATGTTTGTGAAATAATTGAAATAAACTCCACGTTCAATTAATAGTTAGAGAGAAATAAAACTCACTCGTGGAATGAAACCAGGAATCATCAGCCGGATCACCGACTCAAACAGCATGCTGAATTGTTTGGTCGGAGATCATACACTTGCAACAAGTTGACACAGTCACACATCAATACAATCAGCGATCACCGTTCAGATTTGAACGGAATAACCCCCATCTACTTTGCAAGTGCATTAACCAACTAAACCACATCACCAGGACATGAGCAGCTTCACTTACCGATATGTGCAGTCCGGTAACCACCTGGTCACTAAGTCCGAAATGTGTTTTCGGTATCACTGTTGCTCAGTGAGAATTGCAATCAACCTAAACTTTTGCCAAAACAGTTCACAGCTGAACATTCTTCACTGGAAATGGACAGAAATAAAAGACAATCTCCTTTAGCCTTGGCTTCAACATGATTCTTTCCATCCCTCTAAACTGACAGGGTAAAGAGGATGTGTTCAACCTCTTGGCGTCCCTTCATCATATTAATGCACACTCTCAGGGAACCTCACACCAAGAGGAACAGGGTCATTGAGGTGAATTGGCCAGCTGTGGTGTTTGAGTCAGTGTAAACAGTGAAGGATGACCCATGAACACCGACACTGACACCATCAGCTCCACCTCACATCCTGCCCCATGCCTCCCACTCATCTTTGCTGTTGTCATAAACATGGTCCCTTTTTTTCCAAACGTTGTTCCTTCTCTCAGGCATATTCTGTCCTTGATTATTTTTCAGATGGATAATAAAGCAGGCCAGGCTTACGATGAGACCGGTTTGGTACAGAGATGAAAAGGGTTTTGAGAAGCCTTTTATTTAGATATAAACAGATGAGACTTCAGGCCAAAGTGGTCATCTTTTAGAAGTCACGTAAAAACAATGACTGCAGATGCTGGAAACCAGGTTCTGGATCAGTGGTGCTGGAAGAGCACAGCAGTTCAGGCAGCATCCAAAGTGCAGAGAAATCGATGTTTCAGGCAAAAGCCCTTCATCAGGAATAAAGGCAGAGAGCCTGAAGCGTGGGGAGATAAGCGAGAGGAGGGTGGGGGTGGGGAGAGAGTAGCATAGAGTACAATGGGTGAGTGGGGGAGGGGATGAGGGTGATAGGTCAGGGAGGAGAGGGTGTAGTGGATAGGTGGAAAAGGAGCTAGGCAGGTAGGGCAAGTCCGGACAAGTCATGGGGACAGTGCTGAGCTGGAAGTTTGGAACTAGGGTGAGGTGGGGGAAGGGGAAATGAGGAAACAGGTGAAGTCCACATTGATGCCCTGGGGTTGAAGTGTTCCGAGACGGAAGATGAGGCGTTCTTCCTCCAGGCGTCTGGTGGTGAGGGAGCGGCGGTGAAGGAGGGCCAGGACCTCCATGTCCTCGGCAGATTGGGAGGGGGAGTTGAAATGTTGGGCCACGGGGCGGTGTGGTTGATTGGTGGCCTGTGCAATGAAAGGAGAGTGGTCAGCTCTCTAGCTGAGCAGTTCAGTTCAGTCCAGAACTGGTTGGAAGTTTAACAGTGAGCTGTGTGGAAACTCCCTGTTCTGCGCTTCTCACCTCAACCTGGAAGCATTTGACCTGTTTTTGTCCTCTGTTTTAAAGGGGGGTTGCTTATTGGGACTGTTGTGTATATTCGGAACAGCAAGCTTAGGTCAACTTTGGATAGATTGAGTTCTGTAGGGATTCCTAATTCTGTCGTTCGTGTTTCATGGTGTAATTTTGTGAATTATTTTATTCTCTGATTTAAACCTGGTAGTCAACTTCGCTAACTGAATCTGGGTAATTGTAAATGTACACTTACCAATACAAATTCCAAAGCTATGGGCTGGGCTGCCTGCTCACGAATGTTTTGAGCGGTCTGTCCTAGTCCATAACACGGTTCACCGTTATTTCACTTCCCTGCTCCACGTTTCAACTTAAACCCGGCTGTTTGCAGATGTCCGAATAGACCCTCTCACTGTTAGAAACGCATTCCTGGGATATCGCTGTCACTCAGTGGGATAGGACTCACTGCCCATCCCTAATTACTCCAGAGATTCAGGGAATACCCTAATGTCCCGGACACTTGAATCCCTCAGCGCGGTTGTACAGCCATGATACCGCTGGGAAGGGAGGTCCAGGATTTAGACCCAGCGACACTGAAGGGACAGCGGTACATTTCCAACTCAGAACGGTGAGATGATTGGAGGGGGATTTCCGGTGGTCGGTTCCCCGTGTATCTGCTGCCAGTGTTCTTCGAGTTCGATGCAAACAATCACTGGGCTGGTTCTGGCCAGAAACCACATGTGTCTTCTGTGTGCAACGAGGAACGGATTCTCATTCAGGCAATTCACACCAAGACAAATAAATCTTCATTCCCTTACTGGGAAACGTATCCAAGTCTGGACGATGCAAACACGGACTCTTCAGCAGGGACTCCCTTCCGTGCTGCTGACTGTAACCTTTGTGACCTGACTTACACACAGTTTTTTTGTTTAGATTAGATTCTCTACCGTGTGGAAACAGGCCCTTCGACCCAACAAGTCCACACTGCCCCTCCGAAGAGAAACCCACCCAAACCCGCTCCCCTACCCTCTATTTACCCCCTGGCTATCGCACCTAACACTGTGGTCAATTTAGCACGGCCAATTCCACTGACCCGCACATCTTTGGATTGTGGGTGGAAACCGGAGCACCCTGTCCCTGTCCTTTGGGTTATAACCACCTTCAGCAGCAATGCTTCTCTCTCCAAGTTTCCGAACAGTTCATGTTTTCGCCCTGGGATTCAATGTGAAGATAGTGGCGCTTTGATAAATTGATGTTGTTCAGGAGTAGCACTGAAAGAAGGTACAGAACAGCCTGATGATAACAAGGGCTCGTTCTGAGGCGATGGCTTGTGGTGAAGTGGCGCTATCTACAAATAGACAATAGACAACAGGTGCAGGAGTAGGCCATTCAGCCCTTCGAGCCTGCACCACCATTCAATATGATCATGGCTGATCATCCTTAATTAGTATCCTGTTCCTGCCTTATCTCCATAACCCTTGATTCCACTATCCTTGAGAGCTCTATCCAACTCTTTCTTAAATGAATCCAGAGACTGGGCCTCCACTGCCCTCTGGGGCAGAGCATTCCACACAGCCACCACTTTCTGGGTGAAGACGTTTCTCCTCATCTCTCTCCTAAATGGTCTACCCCGTATTTTTAAGCTTGTGTCCTCTGGTTCGGCACTCACCCATCAGCGGAAACATGTTTCCTGCCTCCAGAGTGTCCAATCCTTTAATAATCTTATGATGGGTCAGGGAACCCGTCTGATTCTAAGCAGCGTAATGGATTACGTGACCAACTTCGCATCAGAAGGTTGTAGATTCGAGTCCTACCTGGCTTGGGAGCAATGAGAGCTTTATTCCGCATGCTTCCTTTTGCATTTCCGTTTCTGAGGTGATGGAATTGCATTCTTGCGTTTTGGATTTGAAAGTTGCATTTCAGCCCGTTGCAGCTCATTCTCACACAGGTGTATGTCAGCTTCTGAGGAGCTGTGGGGATTTCATCAGTGCTCTGTCGAATTTGAAAGCAGTATTTAGGTCCATTACAATCTGTTGTCAGACCGATGCATAGCAGGTCCTGATTTGACACAATGTGAGGAGCTGCTGGGATGAGAACCGTGTGTTTTGCAATTGGAAATTGCATTCCTGACCATTGTAGCTCATTGTCAGACCGGTGGATGACAGCTCCTGTTATGTCAGGGTCTGTGCAGCTGCAGGGATTGGATCAGTACGTTTTTAAATTTAAAAGCTGCAATCGGGTCTGTTGACCGTTTTAAATTCCAGCTCACCGCAGCATCTCTCATTGTCTGTCCAACTGGCTTGAGTTGCACCTAAAGCTGCCTTTTGCTGGAGAAGCAGGTATGCGAGGTCGGAGGGCAAAAGTGAAGCACAAGGGGCGGGTATAATGCTGAGAGTTTTGCCCCTCACAGGGTATGAGTCTGTGTGTCTCTCTCTGTGGGTGAAAATAAGGATGTGTTCGTCAAGGGTGGGCACAAAACAGTGTGATCATTTCAAACTTCAGTCCCATTGCTGTGTCATTTAAGATCACTGGGAGAATCTCTTTAACATGTTCACTGCAAACATCCGAACATACAATGTTATGGGTCAAGACCTGGAATCTGGGACTAGAAAAGCTGGATGTCTTTGAGCCGCACTGCACGATGGGCTGAATGGTCGTTTCTCATTCTGCAAAACTTCAAAGACAAATTGAAATTAATGGACAGATAAAAAATAATCAGAAAGAAAAAGACAAAAGCGGTATCACTGAGAATAAATGCGAATGCTTCTCCCACCTTCTCATGTTACCTTCTGGTTCAGATTCGGTTCTCTCACCGCCGCGGCACTGGTTCTATTCCCGGTCAGGGAATGTGTGTTGTGTTCTGTAAACATATCGTGGTAACCGTATTCCTGACCAATTTTCCTCAAACCAGCAAGTTCATTGGATTTGTCCCAATCGTTAATAAGATTAACATAAAACAGAGAGCTGCAGATGCTGGGAATCCGAAACCAAAAACAAGAATTGATGGAGAAACTCAGCAGGCCCGGCAACATGTGTGGAGAGAAGCAGGGTTAGTGTTTCAGAGAGACAGAACCAGGTTAGTTATACATTTCTATGTAATAGGGCCGAGAAAATGATCAGATTTATCTGTCAGAATGTTTATCAAAATCTCTCATTAGCTTACAGCGTTACAAATTCAAAAGGACTCTACCGGCTGTAATGCTGTTTCTATTGCCCCGAGCTGCTGAAAGGCTGTGTTCAAATGATTATTTATTTTTGTCGTTTAGTTTCTGTCAGTTCACAGCCATGTCGAAAGGAGAATTGGTCCTTTCAGTGTTTACTTCAACATGTCTCGATTTGTGTCTCTTTCTCTGTGTATCCACCTGACCCTCTTCCACATTCTTCGACTCTCTGTCTGTCCATATCCCTTATTCCCCATCTCTGTTCTTCACAAAGCCTGACATTAGGAGACAGTTTGAGAGTGGAGCTGCTGAAAGGCTCTCTCCACCCTGGCTGGACTGTGTAGAACTGGGCTCACATTCTCCAATTAATGTGTCTGTCCCTTCGACCTGAGGTCAGGAGACAATTCTTCCTCAATATATTATCACACTTACAAATTCAAAATACAATACCTAATCCAACAGGAAAAAAACACAATTACACTACAGCTATAGGAGCACAATGGTGTATTCACTGTTGGTGTGAAATGAATTAACGGTGACAGCAGAGAATCAGGGGGGATCAGACCGTGTTGTTTGTGTCATTACCAGATCATTCCCCAGCAGGTCTGCAGTGTCTCCTGCCTCACCTCGTTATTTCCACCAAACTGGGAAAGAAGCGTGGCTGGGGGAGGGCTGGGGTAACAGAGGAGCGGAAGCAGAAATGTTTGTGAAATAATTGAAATAAACTCCAGGTTCAATTAATAGTTAAAGAGAAATAAAAACTCACTCGTGGACTTAAACCATGAATCATCAGCCGGATCATCGACTCAAACAGCATGCTGAATTGTTTGATCGGAGATCATACACTTGCAACAAGTTGACACAGTCACACATCAATACAATCAACGATCACCGTTCAGATTTGAACGGAATAACCCCCATCTACTTCGCCGGTGCATTAACCAACTAAACCAACAGCACCAGGACATGAGCAGCTTCACTTACCGATATGTGCAGTCCGGTAACCACCTGGTCACTAAGTCCGAAATGTGTTTTCGGTATCACTCTTGCTCAGTGAGAATTGCAATCAACCTAAACTTTTGCCAAAACAGTTCACAGCCGAACATTCTTCACTGGAAATGGACAGAAATAAAACACAATCTCCTTTTGCATTGGCTTCAACATGATTCTTTCGATCCCTCTAAACTGACAGGGTAAAGAGGATGTGTTCAACCTCTTGGCGTCCCTTAATCATATTAACACACACTCTCAGGGAACCTCACACCAAGAGGAACAGGGTCATTGAGGTGAATTGGCCAGCTGTGGTGTTTGAGTCAGTGTAAACAGTGAAGGATGACCCGTGAACACCGACACTGACACCATCAGCTCCACCTCACATCCTGCCCCATGCCTCCCACTCATCTTTGCTGTTGTCATAAACCTGGTCCCTTTTTTTTCCAAACGTTGTTCCTTCTCTCAGGCATATTCTGTCCTTGATTATTTTTCAGATGGATAATAAAGCAGGCCAGGCTTACGATGAGACCGGTTTGGTACAGAGATGAAAAGGGTTTTGAGAAGCCTTTTATTTAGACATAAACAGATGAGACTTCAGGCCAAAGTGGTCATCTTTTAGAAGTCACGTAAAAACAATGACTGCAGATGCTGGAAACCAGGTTCTGGATCAGTGGTGCTGGAAGAGCACAGCAGTTCAGGCAGCATCCAAAGTGCAGAGAAATCGACATTTCGGGCAAAAGCCCTTCATCAGGAATAAAGGCAGTGAGCCTGAAGCGTGGGGAGATAAGCTAGAGGAGGGTGGGGGTGGGGAGAGAGTAGCATAGAGTGCAATGGGTGAGTGGGGGAGGGGATGAAGGTGATCGGTCAGGGAGGAGAGGGTGGAGTGGATAGGTGGAAAAGGAGCTAGGCAGGTAGGGCAAGTCCGGACAAGTCATGGGGACAGTGCTGAGCTGGAAGTTTGGAACTAGGGTGAGGTGGGGGAAGGGGAAATGAGGAAACTGTTGAAGTCCACATTGATGCCCTGGGGTTGAAGTGTTCCGAGGCGGAAGGTGAGGCGTTCTTCCTCCAGGCGTCTGGTGGTGAGGGAGCGGTGGCGAAGGGGGCCCAGGACCTCCATGTCCTCGGTAGAGTGGGAGGGGGAGGTGAAATGCTGGGCCACGGGGCGGTGTGGTTGATTGGTGGCCTGTGCAATGAAAGGAGAGTGGTCAGCTCCCTAGCTAAGCAGTTCAGTTCAGTCCAGAACTGGTTGGAAGTTTAACAGTGAGCTGTGTGGAAACTCCCTGTTCTGCGCTTCTCACCTCAACCTGGAAATATTTGATCTGTTTTTGTCCTCTGTTTTAAAGGGTGGTTGCTTATTGGGACTGTTGTGTGTATTCGGAACAGCACGCTTAGGTCAAGTTTGGATATACTGAGTTCTGTAGGGATTCCTAATTCTGTCGTTCGTGTTTCATGGTGTAATTTTGTGAATGATTTTATTCTCTGATTTAAACCTGGTAGTCAACTTCGCTAACTGAATCTGGGTAATTGTAACTGTACACTTACCGATACAAATTCCAAAGCTATGGGCTGGGCTGCCTGCTCACGAATGTTTTGAGCGGTCTGTCCTAGTCCATAACACGGTTCACCGTTATTTCACTTCCCTGCTCCACGTTTCACCTTAAACCCGGCCGTTTGCAGATGTCCGAATAGACCCTATCACTGTTAGAAACGCATTCCTGGGATATCGCTGTCACTCAGTGGGATAGGACTCACTGCCCATCCCTAATTACTCCAGAGATGCAGGGAATACCTTAATGTCCCGGACACTTGAATCCCTCGGCGCGTTTGTACAGCCATGATACCGCTGGGAAGGGAGGTCCAGGATTTAGACCCAGCGACACTGAAGGGACAGCGATACATTTCCAACTCAGAAAGGTGAGATGATTGGAGGGGGATTCCCGGTGGTCGGTTCCCCGTGTATCTGCTCCCAGTGTCCTTCGAGATCGATGCAAACAATCACTGGGCTGATTCTGGCAGAAACCACATGCGTTTTCAATGTGCAACGAGGAACGGATTCTCATTCAGGCAATTCACACCAAGACAAATAAATCTTCATTCCCTGACTGGGAATCGTATCCAAGACTGGGCGATACAAATTCGGACTCTTCAGCAGGGACTCCCTCCCGTGCTGCTGACTGTAACTTTTGTGACCTGACTTACACACAGTCTTTTTGTTTAGATTAGATTCTCTATCGTGTGGAAACAGGCCCTTCGGCCCAACAAGTCCACATTGCCCCTCCGAAGAGAAACCCACCCAAACCCATTCTCCTACCCTCTATTTACCACCTGACTATCGCACCTAACACTGTGGTCAATTTAGCACGGCCAATTCCACTGACCTGCTCATCTTTGGATTGTGGGAGGAAACCCTGTCCCTGTCCTTTGGGTTATAACCACCTTCAGCAGCAATGCTTCTCTCTGCAAGTTTCCGAACAGTTCATGTTAGCGCCCTCGGATTCATCGCGGAGGTGACCCTGGCAAGTTGTCAATATGTAGTGTAAACACGGACTTCGGTCAGAAACACCCAGACACACCATGTACCGATATTTATATCTTTCAAAAACTGAGGCAATTGAATTCAAACAAATGCAGAACGATGCTCTTCCCTCCGCTCCACAGACAGAGGAACTCGGGAAAGCAGCGGCGTGACATGGTTCTATAGGTATAGCTGAGTGATTGCACTTATAACCAGGCAATCCCGTTTCTTATTGCGGTGTGGAATCCTGCTGCCGGTGGCTGAAGGCAGAGCAAGAGGGAGTTTGTTTCGCATCTCTGTGTTTGGGATTCCAATCCCGGCGGGAAAACACTTCTTCCAGGCGCAACACCGAGGGCCGAAGGGCCTGTACTGTGCTGTATTTTTCTATGTTCTATGAAACCTGAGGGCCAACTTTTATACACAAAGACCGATAAGCATATAGAATTAGCTGCCAGTGGAAGTGGTTGAGGGAGAAACATTAACAATATTTAAAAGGTATTTGGACAAATACATGCACAGGAATTGTTCAGAAGGATAAAGGGCCAAGTGCAGGGAAATAAGATTATCGTGGAAGGATAATTTGGTTGGCATGGATCAGTTTGAGCCAAAGCCCTGTCTCTGTGATGTGCAACTCTCACACTCTCGGACACAAATCAGATACCAGAAATGTTGGAGAATGCAAATTTTACTGAGTGGGGGAACTGAGGCTGATCAATATTAGTGAAGAAATGTTGCTTTGATAATTGCGGGGATGGACGGTGGATCAACCCACAGGGCCTGATAATCTACATCCAAGCGTACTTCACAAAGTGGTTCCAGCAATAGATAATGCATTCACTGCCAGGATTGTCTACATTCCGATACAGTCCCTGCAGACTGGAGAGCAGCTGATATCACTCGAATATTAAAAAATGGAGACATTGTCTTTGTTTTCTCTATAATCCTGAAATTTCCTGCGGTAGTTCGGAGTTCAACTGAGCCTCTCTTCGGGCGGAGTGTGTCCCCATGATGCATCGTACAATAAACTGATTAATACTCAAGGTCTGCCTGCAGTGATTTTCTACAGCAGCGCGTGTGTTTAATTATGTAACTGCATATACATTTCTGTGTCTATTGCCATGTAAGCACATCATATTGCCACGAAACCACTTTGGGTGTCAGAGGTCACCGGCATGCTCTCGTCGTTGGAAGATGCTCACGTGTATTTCAGATAATGTGCTTTCATGCAATGCAGTTTTCCTGCTTGATGAAGAGATGGTATACTAGCCTTCATTGTGAGAGGTTGAGTCCAGGAGCAGGGATGTGTTGTCGCCTTGGTGAGGCCACACCTCCAATATTGTTTGCCGTTTTGGTCTCCTTTTCTGAGGAATGTATTATCTATCCTGTCTAGTCCTGTTAAGATTTTATAAGTCTCTATGAGATTCCTTCCTCGTCCGCCTGAACTCGGGAGGAAACAATCCTAACGCAGTTAATCTCTCCTCATACGTCAGCCCCACCATCCCCGGAACCAGCCTGGTAACCCTTCACTGCACTCCCTCAAGAGCAAGACCATATTATTCTTCATCATTCTTGAAGCAGATCCTTTGCCTGACTGTAGAAAATCTCACCATGCAGAAAGTAAATTCACAAGTCACATGCATCCATTCCGCACTCATGCTCGGGCACACTTGTTTGATAATTTAGGGACTCTGCATTTGAGAGGACGCAGAATGTGCGAATTTGTAACGTCACCTCCAAACCTCAGCATAGCAACTGGGATAATCTCGTCCACATCCCAATTACACCCAACATGTCTTTCACTCCTCCCTCTTCATCTTCCAGGGCTGTATAATTCCTTGCAAGCACATCTGTGCCTCTCGGTTGTCCAGACTGAAATAAAGAGTATTGTTGTGACAAGATCTGCTGTTGGAATTGCTGAGGGAACTCAGCAGGAGCGGCAGTGCCTGAGGGAGGAAACGGAATTCTCATAAATTTCCGTAGAAATTCTGAAACGGCGTCTCTGATTCTCTCTCCACAGATGCGGCCAGACCGGATGATTTTTTGTTTTCCTGCAGTTTCTGCTTTTGCTTTTAGCTGAATGTCTATTCCATTGACCGGAATGATACACCCAGACACACCATGTACCGATATTTATATCTTTCAAAAACTGAGGCAATTGAATTCAAACAAATGCAGAACGATGCTCTTCCCTCAGCTCCACAGACAGAGGAACTCGGGAAAGCAGCGGCGTGACATGGTTCTATAGGTATAGCTGAGTGATTGCACTTATAAACAGGAAATCCCGTTTCTTATTGCGGTGTCGAATCCTGCTGCCGGTGGCTGAAGGCAGAGCAAGAGGGAGTTTGTTTCGCATCTCTGTGTTTGGGATTCCAATCCCGGCGGGAAAACACTTCTTCCAGGTCACAAGTGGCGTCAATCTCCAATGCACTCCCTGAACAGCTCGGATTCACCCGTGCACCCTGATGAAGGGCTTATGCCCGAAACGTCGAATTTCCTATTCCTTGGATGCTGCCTGACCTGCTGTGCTTTAACCAGCAACACATTTTCAGCTGTGATCTCCTGCATCTGCAGACCTCATTTTTCACCCGTGCATTGCCAGCTTTGTGTGAATTGGTGTGTTTCCAGATTCCTGACTAGAGTTTTCTCGCTGAATTTGGTCAAGGCATTGACTGGAATAGACCATGATTCAATGTATGAAAGTACATTTCACTGGGGTAGAACCGAAACCCGCATAGTGACTGTGAATAAAACAGTGGAAACTCTCAGCACAGGAACAAGAGACACTGAAGCAGACACATGAGGACAAATATCTTTTCTCTGTCAGTGAAAGGCGCTGCTTCACAAAGGGGAGACTTCGAGGTGAAGCAGTGACGGTGATAATTTCTGCTGATTATTCACCCGATGAAGGCCGTTTCTGACCGAAGTCCGTGTTTAAATTACATACTGACAACCTGTCAGCGCCAGCCCAGCGATTGGGGCCAGTAGCGTAATGGATAACGCGTCTGACTTCGGATCAGGAGATTGTAGGTTTGAGTCCTACCTGGCTCGGGGCCGTGGTGCCCTTTATTGCGCATGCTTCCTGTTGCATTGCCATTTCTGACTTGTTTGGAGATGCTGGCATTGGATTCCTGCGTTTGTGAATTTAAAAGCTGCATTTCAGCCCGTTGCAGCTCATTCTCACACCGGTGTATGTCAGCTCCTGGTTTTACACTATGTGAGCAGCTGCTGGGATGAGAACCGCGTGTTCCATAGCCCTTAATTCCTTCTGACATCAAGAATTTATCAATCTCTGCCTTGAAGACATTTAGCGTCCCGGCCTCCACTGCACTCTGTGACAATGAATTCCACAGGCCCACCACTCTCTGGCTGAAGAAATGTCTCCGCATTTCTATTCTGAATTGACCCTCTCTAATTCTAATGCTGCGTCCACAGGTCCGAGTCTCAGGACTAGAAGGTGTCAGTCTCATGTTTGGATGGAAATCATATAAGGAAATGGAGTACTGGGCTAATGGTCGGATACTTGGTAGTGTGGATGAGCAGTGGGATCTTGGTGTCCATGTACACAGATCTCTGAAAATTGCCACCCAGGTAAATAGTGCTGTGAAGAGGCATATGGTGTACTGGCTTTTATTGGTAGAGGAATTGAGTTCCGGAGTCCTGAGGTCATGTTGCAGTTGTATAAGACTCTGGTGCAGCCGCATCTGGAGTATTGTGTGCAGTTTTGGTCGCCATACTATAGGAAAGATGTGAAGGTACTGGAACGGGTGCAGAAGAGGTTTACCAGGATGTTGCCTGGTATGGTAGGAAGATCGTATTAGGAAAGATTGAGGCACTTGGGGGTGATTTCTTTGGAGAAAAGAAGGTTTAGGGGTGACTTGATAGAGGTGTGCAAGATGATTAGGGGTTTAGGTAGGGTTGACCATAAGAACCTTTTTCCACGTATGGAGTCAGATATTACGAGGGGGCATAGCTTTAAATTAATGGTGGTAACTATAGGACTGATGTTAGGAGTAGATTCTTTACTCAGCGAGTCATGAGTTCATGGAATGCCCTGCCAGTAGCAGTGGTGGACTCTCCCTCTTTATGGGCATTTAAACGGGCATTGGATAAGCATATGGAGGATAGTGGGCTAGTGTAGGTTAGGTGGGCTTGGATCGGCGCAACACCGAGGGCTGAAGGACCTGCACTGTGCTGTATTTTACTATGTTCTATGTTCTATGAAACCTGAGGGCCAACTTTTATACACTAAGACCGATAAGCATATAGAATGAGCTGCCAGCGGAAGTGGTTGAGGGAGAAACATTAACAATATTTAAAAGGTATTTGGACAAATACATGCACAGGAATTGTTCAGAAGGATAAAGGGCCAAGTGCAGGGAAATAAGATTATCGTGGAAGGATAATTTGGTTGGCATGGATCAGTTTGAGCTAAAGCCCTGTCTCTGTGATGTGCAACTCTCACACTCTCGGACACAAATCAGATACCAGAAATGTTGGAGAATGCAAATTTTACTGAGTTGGGGAACTGAGGCTGATCAATATTAGTGAAGAAATGTTGCTTTGATAATTGCGGGGATGGACGGTGGATCAACCCACAGGGCCTGATAGTCTACATCCAAGCGTACTTCACAAAGTGGTTCCAGCAATAGATAATGCATTCACTGCCAGGATTGTCTACATTCTGATACAGTCCCTGCAGACTGGAGAGCAGCTGATATCACTCGAATATTAAAAAATGGAGACATTGTCTTTGTTTTCTCTATAATCCTGAAATTTCCTGCGGTAGTACCGAGTTCTACTGAGACTCTCTTCGGGCGGAGTGTGTCCCCATGATGCATCGTACAATAAACTGATTAATACTCAAGGTCTGCCTGCAGTGATTTTCTACAGCAGCGCGGGTGTTTAATTATGTAACTGCACATACATTTCTGTGTCTATTGCCATGTAAGCACATCATATTGCCATGAAACCACTTTGGGTGTCAGAGGTCACCGGCATGCTCTCGTCGTTGGAAGATGCTCACGTGTATTTCAGATAATGTGCTTTCCATGCAATGCAGCTTTCCTGCTTGATGAAGAGATGGTATACTAGCCTTCATTGTGAGAGGTTGAGTCCAGGAGCAGGGATGTGTTGTCGCCTTGGTGAGGCCACACCTCCAATATTGTATGCCGTTTTGGTCTCCTTTTCTGAGGAATGTATTATCTATCCTGTCTAGACCTGTTAAGATTTTATAAGTCTCTATGAGATTCCTTCCTCATCCGTCTGAACTCGGGAGGAAACAATCCTAACGCAGTTAATCTCTCCTCATACGTCAGCCCCACCATCCCCTGAACCAGCCGGGTAACCCTTCACTGCACTCCCTCAAGAGCAAGACCATATTATTCTTCATCATTCTTGAAGCAGATCCTTTGCCTGACTGTAGAAAATCTCACCATGCAGAAAGTAAATTCACAAGTCACATGCATCCATTCCGCACTCATGCCCGGGCACACTTGTTTGATCATTTAGGGACTCTGCATTTGAGAGGACGCAGAATGTGCGAATTTGTAACGTCACCTCCAAATCTCAGCATAGCAACTGGGATACTCTCGTCCACATCTCAATTACACCCAACATGTCTTTCACTCCTCCCTCTTCATCTTCCAGGGCTGTATAATTCCTTGCAAGCACATCTGTGCCTCTCGGTTGTCCAGACTGAAATAAAGAGTATTGTTGTGACAAGATCTGCTGTTGGAATTGCTGAGGGAACTCAGCAGGAGCGGCAGTGCCTGAGGGAGGAAACGGAATTCTCATAAAGTTCCGTAGAAATTCTGAAACGGAGTCTCTGATTCTCTCTCCACAGATGCGGCCAGACCGGATGATTTTTTGTTTTCCTGCAGTTTCTGCTTTTGCTTTTAGCTGAATGTCTATTCCATTGACCGGAATGATACACCCAGACACACCATGTACCGATATTTATATCTTTCAAAAACTGAGGCAATTGAATTCAAACAAATGCAGAACGATGCTCTTCCCTCAGCTCCACAGACAGAGGAACTCGGGAAAGCAGCGGCGTGACATGGTTCTATAGGTAAAGCTGAGTGATTGCACTTATAAACAGGCAATCCCGTTTCTTTTTGCGGTGTCTCGCTGAATTTGGTCAAGGCATTGACTGGAATAGACCATGATTCAATGTATGAAAGCACATTTCACTCGGGTGGAACCTAAACCCGCATAGTGACTGGGAATAAAACAATGGAAACTCTCAGCACAGGAACAAGAGACACTGAAGCAGACACATGAGGACAAATATCTTTTCTCTGTCAGTGAAAGGCCCTGCTTCACAAAGGGGAGACTTCGAGGTGAAGCAGTGACGGTGATAATTTCTGCTGATTATTCACCCGATGATTGCCGTTTCTGACCGAAGTCCGTGTTTAAATTACATACTGACAACCTGTCTGCACCAGCCCGGCGTTTGGGGCCAGTAGCGTAATGGACAACGCGTCTGACTTCGTATCCGAAGGTTGTAGGTTCGAGTCCTACCTGGCTCGGGGCTGTGGCGCTCTTTATTGCGCATGCTTCCTGTTGCATTGCCATTTCTGAGTTGTTTGGAGATGCTGGCATTGGATTCGTGCGTTTGTGAATTTGAAAGTTGCATTTCAGCCCGTTGCAGCTCATTCTCACACCATGTTGACAGATCTCTGAAAATTGCCACCCAGGTAAATAGTGCTGTGAAGAGGCATATGGTGTACTGGCTTTTATCGGTAGAGGAATTGAGTTCCGGAGTCCTGAGGTCATGTTGCAGTTGTATAAGACTCTGGTGCAGCCGCATCTGGAGTATTGTGTGCAGTTTTGGTCGCCATACTATAGGAAAGATGTGAAGGCACTGGAACGGGTGCAGAAGAGGTTTACCAGGATGTTGCCTGGTATGGTAGCAAGATCGTATGAAACCTGAGGGCCAACTTTTATACACTAAGACCGATAAGCGTATAGAATGAGCTGCCAGTGGAAGTGGTTGAGTGAGAAACATTTCCAGTCCCCAGAGTTCGAGTTTCTCCCGCACCGCACACCCCATTCCCACTCCCCAGACTCTGTGCATCACCCTCCCCACACCCGCAACCCACTCCCAGAGTCTGCGTGTCTCCCTCCCCCTCATACCCACACCCCTACTCCCCAGAGTCGATGTTTCTCTCTCACCCCATACCCCAAAATACACTCCTCGAATCTGTTATGCTCCCCCCTACCCGACTCACAGTAATCCCCATTGCCAGAGTCTCTTTGGCTTCACCCCCACACACACACACACACACCACAGTCACACTCCCAGAGACTGAGGGCCTCCCTCACTCCTCGCCCACATTTCCAGTTCCCAGAGTTCGAGTTTCTCCAACACCACACACCTCATTCCCACTCCCCGACTCCGTGCATCTCCCTCCCAAAAACCTCTATTCCCACTCCCAGACTCTGTGTGTCTCCTTCCTCCCACACCCCCATCCTCACTCCCAGAGTCTGTGTGTCTCCCTTCACTCCCACATTCCCATCCCCACTCCAGAGTCTGTGCGTCTCCCTCCCACCACACCTCTAACCCCACTCCCAGAGTCTGTTGTCAAAATCCCCCGACATCTCCATCCCCACTCTCAGAGTCTGTGTGTTTCTCGCCCCCATCTTTTATCCCAGAGTCCGTGTGATTCCCTCCTCCTACAGCCAACTCCCAACTCCAGTGTCTATGCATCTCTTCACCCATGCTCATCCCAACTTCCATAGTCTGTGTATCTCCCTCCCGCAACATCTCCACCCCATTGCAGAGTCTATGTGTCTCCCTCTCCCTCACACACCCAAGGTCTGTGAGTCTCCCTCCCTCCATACCCCCATCCCCACTCCCAGAGTCTATGTGCTCCCCTTTACCCCACAATCCCATTCCCACTCGGTAGAGTGTGTTTATCACCCTCCCCACACACCCCCATCCTGACTCCCAAAGACTATGTCTCCCTCTCCCCCCACACTGCCATTTGCACTCCCGGAGTCTGTGTGTCTCCCTGGTCCACACATCTCCATCCCCACTCCCTAGAGTTTGTGCTTCTCCATCCACACCTCCCCACACTGCTGAAGGCTGCAGAATATAGAATCTAAAACCGATTTTTAAAAAAAAGTTTATATCATACGAAAAAGTAACAAAAAGTGCAAGATCAGAAATATTAAAAGGTACAGTCGAAGTGCTCCAGATTTTGAGAATTGAATGACCTTGTTAGATGGTTTGGAGATTCGTCCAACAACGTCCTGGAATCAGACTGTTAAACCGAGTTCGAAGGTTGATTTGTAAGTGTTACATCAACGTGATTGCATACCGCCCCATGAACCTGTTTCCAGATATAGGCCACATTTGCAGATGTTTCCTCAGACTGTTTCCCCTGGGTATTTATTTTCTGATCAGAAGCGAAATGTGTGGCACACAGAAACAGGAAGTTTTGGGTCAGCTGAGAATGACACACCGGGCAACAATTCCCTGTTATCAGTGCAAGCAGTCTTCCTGCCTGTGGGGGTGAACACTCACTGACAGCATCAAAACGAAATAGGCAGATTACGGTTGGTTTCAACATTGTATTCAATTCCATTCCAAGTTTCCACAATGAAACATAAAACACCCAAGATTATTTAAGCTAAAGTACGTTAACTGTCAGCTGAGAGTTATCACTGGGCGAAACAGGCCAAAGGACAATTAATAATTTCATTTGCAATTCTCTGTTTAAACCTTTCACAAACTTCGGCGATATCTCAGGTCAAAGGCAAGAAGAGATTGTATCAATGCACAGGTATTTCTACCTTGTACCTATCTTCAGTCATATTTTGCTCTTCTCTTTTTGCTTTCATTCATGTAAGATATCAAGAACAAATTTAAGATTTCAGTAAGCGAATCACAGTTGAGGTTCTGGTGGACTGGACATGTTGATTCCGCTTGCACAAGAAGGGTGGTAGGGATATTCCAGAGCTTGACGTCAGTGCTGGGAAAGTGCTGGAGAATGTACTGAGGGATGAAATCCATTTACCTTTGGAAAAGAATAGGATTATCAGTGATAGACAATGTGGTTTTGTGTGGGGGAGATTGTGCCTTGCCAATTTAGTAGAGTTGTTGAGGAAGTGGCCAAATAGATAGATGAAGGAAAGGCTGGCACGGTAGGTTCATTTAAGGTGCGTCTGAACAGATACATGAGGAGGATACAGATTCTTAGGAATTGAGTGATAGGTTTAGATAGTGAATTTGGATCAGCACACGCTTGGAGGGCGGAAGGGACTGTTCCTGGGATGTTAATTTACTTTGTTCAT
Source organism: Hemiscyllium ocellatum (assembly GCF_020745735.1). Lineage (NCBI taxonomy): Eukaryota > Metazoa > Chordata > Chondrichthyes > Orectolobiformes > Hemiscylliidae > Hemiscyllium > Hemiscyllium ocellatum. The sequence goes on from NW_026867601.1 coordinate 206,512, forward strand.
TGTTCTTCCTTGTGTAGTAATGGACATTAAAGTAGATATTTCAGAATATGCCGCAGAGATCATTTCTGCAGTGTAAGAAAACAAAACCTAAGGAAAGCAATCACAATCCCTGTTTCAAAATAAAATACTGGAACCAAACTGAGAATAAATCTATATTGTTGCACACTGATAGGGGGTAGACCTGAAGATTTGACAGATATAGGAAAGTGGAAGAATGTACGTTTAATAAGGAAACAAGTATCAGACTAAAAGTTAGAGTTAGCTAGTTAGATTAAATAGACAGAGACATTACTGACAGGTTTTAAAATATAATTAACAATATGGAGGTTGGTGTTGTGGACAGTGAGTCAGTGAAACTAGCAACAAAAAGGAAATGGTCAATTCATTGTATAGGTACATTGCGACAGCCCTCTACATCAAAAATAGGTGGAAAATCAGGAAAACCAAAGAAGGTTGAGATAGAATTGAAATTACAATCGCCACTGAAGCGTTCCTGATAAAATAGTTGTAGCCTGGATAAGGGTTAAAATTCATGCTCGGAATATTCACAGAAAACTGACTCACAAAATGTTTCATGCATTAGTTTTTAGTTTCCAAAATCAGGGAATGTTCTATGAAATTGCAAAATTGTGAATTGAAATCCTTCATTAAAAGGGACAGATACAGAAAGCAGAAGCTACTTGACAGTTAAGTCAGCTTCTGGCATAAGGAGTAAGATAGAAACTATTATCAGGAACGGTCAAGTTAATCAGATGGAATCAATATGACTTTGTAATGGCAACATCATGCCTGCAGTTCATCGCAGATTTCTGACGACTTTGAGCGTGTGCAGTTGATAAAGGAACAGCAGTTCACGTAATGTATTTAGATACAGGAGTCATTGAAACATAAAAATATTGACCAGGAGTAGGCTATACACATCATTGAGCTTGTCCTGTGATTCAGTACAATCAGGGCTAATAAAAGTCCAGTGAACATTCAAAGCACTCCCTCTATGGTGATGATAGCTTTCCAGACATAAGGAAAACTTAATTGCACTCCGTTCACCAATTGTAGTCTAACCAAACTCCTATGCAACTTAAACAAAGCTTCATTGCTCCAGGGTTCAAATTATCCTGTAGTAAGGGCGAACATTCTATTAATCTTCCAAATCTGGAGTGAATAAAGGGTCACATCAAACATTTTTCTGGTGGATAATTAAACAACTCATCGGAGGGGTAGGATATTTCTATCGTTCCTGATGGAGAACACAACACATCAGTGTAAAAGTTAAGGCTGAAGCATTCACAGCAATCTATCGTCAGAAATGCCAATTGTACGATCCATCTCGGCTTCGTCCGATTATCAGCAATATTACCGATACATGTTTTCAGCCAATTTGCTTCTCTCCACGTGATAACAAGACATTCTGGGAAGCTCTGCTTACTCAAACGTTACGCAGCCGACAAAAGTACTGATGGTTTTAGCGAGGCAAGCACTTCCAGCGTAGCTGCAACGATGGCAAAAATCCGACAACGTGTGAAATAGTTGAAAAGTGTGTTGCTGGAAAAGCGCAGCAGGCCAGGCAGCATCCGAGGAGCAGGAGAATCGACGTTTCGGGCATAAGTCCTTCTTCAGTAATCAGGACTCCTGAAAAGGGCTTATGCCTGAATCATCGATTCTCCTGCTCCTCGGATGCTGCCTGGCCTGCTGCAATTTTCCAGCACCACACTTTTCAACTCTGGTCTCCAGCATCTGCAGTCCTCACTTTCTCCCAGTGTGGGAAATAGGCCAGCCACTTCCTGAGCACAGAAAGCAGGACAATCCAATCTGACCAATTTCTGCTCCCATGCTCGGTCATGAGTTGGGTGTGTGAAAATGCCATCAACAGAGCAATCTGTTTCCTCCGGGTGCTCCGGTTTTCTCCCACAATCCAAAGATGTGCGGGTCAGGTGAATTGGCCATGCTAAATTGCCCATAGTGTTAGGTAAGGGGTAAATGTAGGGGTATGGGTGGGTTGCGCTTCGGCGGGTCGGTGTGGACTGGTTGGGCCGAAGGGCCTGTTTCCACACTGTATGTAATCTAATCCTGACCGAATTCCACACTTGATTTATGCATAGACAAAGAACTGATTCCCTGAAGCGCGGGCAGAGAGACAGCACTTGACTTAAACGTCACATTCGCCCGAGATTAATATTATAGGGCCCGACGAGAACTGGAATCAGTGAGTATCAGATGACAAACTCTCTGTTGCCTGGAGTCGTACCTCGTACATTGGAAGATGGATCTGATTGTTGGAGGTCAATCCTCTCAGCTCCAGGACACCTCCATTCGAGTTCCTGAGGGAAGTATCCTTGGCCGAAGCATCTTCAGCTGTGTAATCAATCATCCTCATTTCATCGTAAGACCAGAATTGAAATCTGTGCCGATGATAGCACTTTTTATGACATCTCGTACATGGAAGCAATACATATTCAAATGTAACAATATCAGGACATTATCCGGAATTGGACTGACGAGTGACATTGACACCACTTCCAGGCAATAAGAGATAATCTAGCAAAAACGCCTTGACATTCAATGGTGTTACCCTCATTGAAAAAACCCCGCCCCACTATCAGCATGCTGGGTATTATCGTTAACTAGAAACTGAACTGGACATTCCATATAAGCACAACGGTTCGAATAGCAGGCCAGGGGCTCGGAATACTGTGACAACCAATTCACCCTCCTGACCCCTAAAGCTAATTGGCTCTCTAAAAAGCAGAAGTTAGGAGTGTAATGGCACACTTCCCCACTTGACTGGATGGGTGCAGCTTCAGCTACACTCAAGAAGCTTGACGTCATCCAGGGCAAAGCATCCCACTTCAGTAGTCGCACTCTTACAAGCACACGTTGCCTCCAAATTTGATACTCAGTACCTGCAGTGAGAAAGCTCTCACAAACAGAAATGCAATAAATCTGACACTTTATATTACGACCAAGAACTCAACACGTGTAAATTATGGGGGAGCATGGAAATCTGAAAAAAAAGCAGAACAGAAATGTGGGAATCATGGACCAGGTGAATCAGGTTCTGCAGCCAGAGCATCGAATATAGATGTTAGATTGATTGTTGGATGCAAAGTCTCCTGTTATATTGCCAGTATTCCACTCCAATATTTATTCGTGATATAAAGTGTCAGATTTATTGCATTTCTGTTTGTGAGAGCTTTCTCACTGCATTTCCAACATTAGGATCAGAGTGGTAATATCACTCGAACAGTATTCCAAACTCCAGTTGGAGGTTGAGTGGACAGGAGGTGGAATACACCATTTGCCAAGGGGAAATTTGAATGTAAAGTAATCAGGAAAAAAATGGTGACAATGTAACAATAGTCAATGGAACAATACCAAAACAGCTGGTTTACTAATTACCATTAGAAAATCCGTCTACTGCATTTACCTCATCAGCCAACATCATGGATGGCAATGCTATCTCACAGCACCAGGGTCCTGGGTTCGATTTCCCCCCTGTCTGCTTGGAGTTTGCACATTCTCACTGTGTCTGCTTGGGTTTCCTCTCACAATCCAAAGCTGTGCAGACCAGATGAATTGGCCACGCTAAATTCCCCACAGTGTTCTGTGCCCTAGTCAGGGGTAAGAAAGGGTAGAGAGATGGGTTTCTCTTCGGAGGGGCGGTCTGGACTTGTTGGGCCAAAGGGCCTGCTTCCACATTGTAGAGAATCTAATCATCAGAATCCACACCCACTGTCAGGTAACTGATGATGTCTGAAGTGACATTAGCAAGTGACACAGTGGGTAATTAGGGAGAGGGTCCCATTGATGACTGAAAATGCAACATCTAAGTTTCATGATAGATTAAAAGAAAATATAAGCGCGACTAAACCTCACAACAACAATATCGATTAAATGAAATTGTTGTGGTAGTTCTTGATTTCACTTCAACTATTTTATATGGCTATTCTAAAACGCACGTTGAGCTATGTTGCATTGTTGAAAATTTTACCAATCTAAAGGGACAACAATATAAATCAATGTTCAAAGTGTATCCAATTGGACAGAAATGTTTCATTGCATGAACTTCCAGAATTCAAATATTCAGCTAAATTAAAATGTTGAATTATGTTTATCTTCCAGATATAAATAATATCTGTTGCAATTCATAGTCATGAAATTTGCCTTCACTTCCGCAAACTGTCAACGTTCTTCAAATAAAATTGGTTTGATTTGAAACTTATCATTTGAAACTTCGTTCATCTGGCTTTACTGTCATCAACTCTGCTTTGAAACCAGTGAAGTGTTTATGTAAATAAACACAGAAATAGAACTCTCAGAATAGATGACAGAACAACAAAACCCCAGGTTATATTTCCCCACAAGCACAGTACACAAATAATGGCAAATATGCAAATAAAACAACGGATTTTTAAATCTTATTTTTCATTTGTGGGACCTGGGCATCTCTTGGCTGGCTCGCATTGATCCCTATTTGCCCTCGAGAAGGTGATGGTCAGCTGTCTTCTTCAATCGCTGTTGTGGGTTGATCCATTATTCCGGTAAGGAGGGAATTTCCATAATAATTGTAGTTCGTCCCTTTAAATATAAAAGTTGTCTGATTCTAAAATCACAGTGATATCAATTTCCATGCTTAGTCCAAAAAAAACTTCAATTTTGAGATTGATTGGCACAGCTAACGTTTCTTTCTCTGTCTCTCTTTCGCTTTTCCACTCCAGCCTTCCCCCATTTTTTATATCTGATGCCGTGTTTTGCATTTCCACAATCAGACAATGTTTTCATAAATAACATAAAGTCAACGCCTCACCAACATATTGGCTCATAGTGTCATAGCGAAGTCCAGCGTGGAAACAGACCCTTTGGTCAGACATGTCCATGCAGAACAAATATCCCAACCCAATCTTATCCCACCTGCCAGCACCCGGCCCATATCCCTCCAAACCCTTCCTATTCATAAATCTCATTAGATGTCTTTTAAATGTTGCAATTGTACCAGCTTCCACACTTCCTGTGGCAACTCATTCCATACACGTACCACACATTAAGTGAAAAAATTGCCCCTTAGATCCCTTTTGCATCTTTCCCCTCTCACCCTAAACCTACGCCATCTAGTTCTGGACTCACCCATCCAGGGAAAAGACTTTTCCTATTTATCCTATCCATGCCCCTCATGATTTTATAAACTTTGATGAGGTCACCCCTCAGCCTCTGAAGCTCCAGGGAGAACAACCATAACCTATTCAATCTCTCCCTATAGCTCAAATCCTCCAAACCTGGCAACATCCTTATAAATCCTTTTTGAACCTTTTTTTAAGTTTCACAATATCCTTCCAAAAGGAAGGAGACCAGAATTGCATTAAATATTCCAACAGTGACCCTAATCAATGTCCTGTACAGCTGCAACTTGACCTTCCAACTCCTCTACTCAATACCCTAACCAATAAAGGAAAGTATACCAATCGCCTTCTTCACAATCCTGTCGACTTGCGGCTCTACTTTCAAGGCGCTATGAAACTACACTCAAAGGTCTCTTTGCTCAGCAGCGCTATCTAAGACCTTACCATCTTATGATCTGCTAAGATTTGCTTTCCCACAATGCAGCACCTCACATATATCTGAATTAAAATCCAACTGTCACTCCTCAGCCCACTGTCCCATCTGATCAAGATCCCATGGAAACCTGAGATAAGCTTCTTCATTGTCCACTACATATCCAATAATGGTGTCATTTGCAAACTTACTAACTATACCTCTTATGCTCGCATCCAAATCACTTATATCAATGATTAAAATTACTGGACCCAGCACCGATCCTTGTGGCACTCCACTGGTCACAGGCCTCCAGTCTGAAAAACATCCCTCCACCACCATCATCTGTCTTCTACCTTTGAGCCAGTTCTGTATCCACATGGTTAGTTCTGCCTCTATTCTGTGAGATCTCACCTTGCTAACCAATCTCCCTTGGGGAACCTTGTTGAACGACTTACTGAATTCCATATAGATCACATCCACTGCTCTCGTCTCCAAAATCCTCTTGGTAACTTCTTCAAAAAACTCAATCAAGTTTGTGAGACATGATTTCCCACGCTTAAAGCCATGTTGAAGATCCCGAGTCAGTCCTTACCTTTCCAAGTGCATGTACATCCTGTAACTCATAATTCCCTCCAAAGTCCTTCCCACCACCAACGTCACGCTCACTGTTCTATAGTTCCCTGACTTGTCCTTACCATTTCATAAACAGTGGATCCACGTCAGACAACCTCCAATCTTCCAGCACCTCACGTGTGACTATTAATTACACAAATTCCTCAGCAAGAGGACCAGCAATCACTTCACTAGGGTCCCACAGAGTTCGAACCTACACATGATCAGGTCCTGGGGATTTATCCACATTTATGTGTTTCAAGCTCAATTATAAAGAACGAGAAGCAGGCATTTTTGCGAATGGAGTTTTGTCTTCTATTCAATGACGTTGTGGTTGAACTGATAATCCTCACCTCTGCTATTCAGCCTTTTCCCAATCAGCACTGATTCCATTACCGATTCAAACTCTGCCAGTTACCCTTGAAAGTATGCAATGGCCCAACCTCGGTGCCCTGTGGTAAAGAATTCTACAGATTCACTTCATTTTGGGAGAAGAATTTCTCTTCTGCCTCAAACCTGTGACCTCTAAGCCAGAGATTACACTCCCTGGTTCTAGACTCTTCCAAAAGTGGAAACAACATTTCTGCTATTAACGCGCTATGTTTCCTGAAATTTCAGAATGTCACCACTGAATAATCTATGTTGCAATTGGTACAAGCTCAAACTACTCAATCTCTATTCTCAAGACAGTCCCTCCATCCTCAAGATCAGTCTGCTGAACCTCATGTGGATTGTCGCAGATTCCAGAGTATCTTTCCTTTAATACGAGTCCCACAATAGTTGACAGTATTCAGCTGTGATATGACGAGAGCTTCTTTTAAGTTTTAACAAAACTTACAGTCATACAGTTATACAGCACAGAGGTAGATCCTTCGTTCCAACTCATCTGTGGTGAACTGAAATCCCAATTTGACCGAGTATCATATGGCAAACAGGTGACCCATATTTCTCTAAATGTTTCCTTCTCGTACACACATTCAGCTGCCTTTTAAATTTTAAAGTTATACTCGCCTCCACCACTTCATTTAGCAGATTTTTCTGTGTATATACCACCATCTATGTGAAAACGTTACCCTTCGGGACCTTTTCCAACATTTCTCCTCTCGCCATAATCCTCTGTCTTATAGTTTTGGACTCCCCAACACTCTGAAAAAGACCTTGGTTATTCATCATAACAATGCCCCTCATGATTTCCGGATCTTGTTCAGGCCAACCTTCAGCCCCCTTTCCTCGTGCTGCAGGGAAAAGAAACGCCCCAGCCTATTCAGGGTCACCTTATAGATTAAATGCTGAGAGTTTGTTTCTGGAAATGCACTGCGAGTCAGGCAGCATCCGAGGAGCAGGAAATTCGACGTTTCGGGCAAAAGCCCATCCTCAGGAATGGAGGCAGGGAGCCTCCAGGTGGGTAAGTGGTGCTCAGTCCATGGAATGATCATCCATGGTCTTGTTGAACAGCGGAGCAGGCTCGTAGGGTCAGATGGCTGAATACTTCTCACATTTCTTACGTTGTGGTATTGTTATGTTTTTACAGACCTCCAATCCAAAAGGCAACACTCCACGACCACTAAATAAAAATCAAAAGAACTGCAGATGTCGTGTATCTGAAACAAAAACCGGAAACTGTGGAAAAACTCAGAGGCTCTGGCAGTATCTGTGGAGAGAAAACTCAACTCTCCATGGTTTCCTGGTTTTCCTTTGGAGCCTTCTTAAGTAACGCCACCACATTAGCCCATCTCCGGTCTTCCAGCACCTCATCCATGATTATCAATGATACAAACACCTCAGCAAGGGGCTCCGGAATCTCCACCTAATCTTCCCACTAAGTTCTGGGAATCACCTGATCAGATCTCAGGGATTTCAGGGATTTATCTCTGTTTTTTGGCTTCGAGACATACAGCGCCTCCTCTACTCTGAGATGAACTCTTTTTAAGGCAATACTATGTATTTCCCAATTTCCTTAGTTTCCATGCACCTATTAATGCAAAATATTTGTTCAGTGTCTCATCCATCTCTTGTGGTCTCACACATAGGCAGCTATGGTGGTCTTTAAGCGGCTGTATTCTCTCCTTGATTATTTTCTACCCTTTCTGTATTAATGGAATCGTTTGGGATTTTCTTTAACATTATTTGTCAAAGTTACGTCATGCCCATTTTTTACCTTCACGATTTCCGACTGCCCTTTTTTCCTTTTCCGGATTCACTCGATCCCACCTGCCTACATCTGATATATCTCTCCTATTTCTTGACCAGTGTCTCAATTTCTCCTGTCATTCTGCTTTCCCTGCACCGACGAAGTTTACCCTTCACACAAACAGGAACATACCATCACTGAACTCTCATGATCTCATGCTTAAATGCTTCACATTTCCCAACCGTACCTTCTCCTGTGCATAGCCCGCCATCCCTAAATCAACCAGATTTTCAAAGTTCCTGTGAGATGCCATCAAACCTGGCCTCACTCCAATTTGGAACATTCATTTTTTTAATCAATTCTACTATTTTTCATAACGGCTTTCAAACTAATAGAATTATGATTACTTGCTCCGAAGTCTGCCCCCCAGGACATCTCAGTCACTTGCCCTGCTCAGTTTCGGAACAGAAGTTCAAGTATTGCACAGCCTCTAGTCGGTGCTTCCATATATTGAATACGAAATCTTCCTTGAATATACCTAACCAATTACGCCCCATCCAAGACCTTAACACTATGACAGTCCCAAAAATTGGAAAGTCAAAAATAACTGACCATAATCCGATTGTTCTTACATATAGCTGAGATCTCCTTACATATTCACTTGCGAAAGTCCAGTTGACTATTGGGAGGACTATATTACACTTCCAGTAAGGTGATCACCCCATTTCTCAAAATTAGGTTCCATCTATGTAACGTCACTGGGCAGTCTCCCAGAATTTCCTCGCAGCATCCAGCCAAACTGTGCTTCTGAAGCAGTACCACTCCTCCTCCACTCTTGTTTTCCCCCTCACCCTGTCTATCCTTTATATAGCATCTACACTCCTGAAGATTAAGCGGCCAGTCCTGTTCATCCCTGAGCCACATTTCTGTAATGGTTAAGATACCCCCATCCCAAATTCCCATCCATGCCCTATGTTCACCTGCCCCGTCTGTCAGGCCTCTTGCACTCAAGTAAATGCTGCTTTGCAGTCTTACCTCATTTATGCCAAACTGTTGCCTGTCTTGACTCTTCGAATGGTTCACCGTGTCTATTTTACCATCCTCAACCTTTTCCTTTTTCTCACTATTGCATTGAGTCTCACCATCTCCCTTACCAGCTTGAAGCCTTCAGGGTATCACGAGAAAGTTTTCCCGTAACAGTGTTGGTCCCTTTCCAATTCAAGTGAAACCTGTCCCTCTTAAAGATGTCATTTCTGTTGATGAAGAGATCTCAATGATCGGGAAATGTGAATCCTAGCCCTTGCAACAGCTCCTCAGCCGCGCATTTATCTGCTCGTTTTTTTTATTATTCCAACTCTCAATATTCCATTAGTTTTTAAACAAAGCCCAACATTATGTTTGCCTTTGTTGCAGTTAAAATTAAAAGCTGGCATTTCGTCATTCTGTGATGAGGATTCCCAAATCTGTTCGTAGATTTCAGAATTCAATCTTTATGTAAATAATATTCAGTTGCTCTACCTTTCCTGCTAAAATTCATAACTTCATTTTTATGTCATTTCTGATTTATTTCACCCCATTATATTAATATGCAAAGTTTCTTGTTCCCTCTCATTTCCAATCTATCACCCTCTGCAAACTGTTTTGCTTCATACCCACCACTTACCTCCTCTACAATTTTCGTGTCATTTGCCAACTTGTCTGCAGTACATTCACTTCCCTCATCTAAGTCGTTAAAATACTTTGTTAATATTTGTGTCCCCTGAAACGGATTTATGTGGTATCCACCAGCTACAGATTGACATCCTGTAATGTTAAATGTGGAATCAAACACTCTTACGCTTGTGATTTCCACAATCTTCTCCCCGTGGCAACACAATACCTCAGAAACCACAGGCTGTTATCTTGTTAAATAAGCTTACGTGTGGTACCTTATTAAATGTCTTCAGAAAACAAAAAAAATCACAAATTCCTCCTTATTCTCAAAGAATTCTAACACATTTATCAAGCAAGATTTCCCTTTTGTAAATCCATTCTCAGTCCTCTTGATCATGTCATGTACTTTTAAATGCTCTGGTGTGACGTGCTTTATTATAGACGACATAATTTTTCCAATAAATGATGTTAATTATCCAATAATGGCCTCAGTCAGACTTTTTTGTGTCCTTACTTTTTTTGAGTGAAGATGTTACCTTGTCACTTTGCCAATGTCGTCATACTTTCCTGAAACCTAATGATTATTGGAAAGTTACAACTAGTGCATCCAACACATTTTTTTTCTTACTTATTTTTCTATCTTGGATTGCACCTCATTAGTTCCAATGCTTTTTGCGGTAAATACTCCTGTAAATTTCTCTGACGTTTTCTTTGTAGTGAAAGTCATTGTATTGCATTGCTCACCGTTTCTTTTGCCATTCATTATTTCTTAATTATAGAATGTTCATTGCTTGCTACTTTCACGGCAGATGCTGACTATTTATTCATCTTTTCTGTCATTGCGTGGTTCCCAGTCAGGAATTCCCAGCTTCATTCAATATGGGCCTATATTCACGTTGGTTTTTCTCTTCAGTTCTTTCTATTTAAGAATACTCTTGCCGTCCACTTTAATATCAGCCGTGGTTTCACTTTCGATGTTTACCTTCTCCCGCCTTATTAATCTTTACATAGAACATAGAACATTACAGCGCAGTACAGGCCCTTCGGCCCTACATGTTGCGCCGCCCTGTCATACTAATCTGAAGCCCATCCCACCTACACTATTCCATGCGCGTCCATTTGCCTGTCCAATTTGCAGGCTTATTGATATTTCTATAAACATTCCGAATGTCCTGCTCACCGAAAATATTTCCCACTTTTTATGTTTTCCTTTTAATTCAATTTGTTGCTATTTGCAACTCTTCTACATAAACATAATGCACTCGTCCCCTTCCTAGATTTCTTCCTTCTCACTTGAATTATATCATTACTGTGAGCGTTGAACTGTTTCTCTGAATGGATTGCCATTGTTCTTCACATTGTTCCCGTTTCCTGGTCCATCCCAGCAAACTCTGCCCTCATCCGTTTACAATTACACTTATATAAGCTGAGCACATTTGTTTCGGATGTAAGATTCTCCCTCTCCAAATGAATGCTCAAACCTTGCTGTTCCGAGGCAATCTTTCAGTCTGTCACCATTCATAAAATCTGACTCATTGCACATTACCAGATTCAGTACATCAAGATTTCAGGTTGAACCACGATATACTGTTTCAGGGATCTGTATGAATTCTTCTTTGTGACTACCTTTGTTGATAGAGTCATAGAAATGTATAGCACAGAAACAGACACTTCGGTCCAACTCGCCCATGCCAATCAGATACCCCAACCTAATCTCGTCCCACCTGCCAGTACCTGGCCCATCCCCCTCCAAACTCTTCCTATTCATATGCCTATCCAGGTGTCCTTAAAATATTGCAATTGTAACCAGCCGACACCACTTCCTCTGGCAGCTCATTCCATGCACGTATCACCCTCTGCATGAAAACAGTTCCCCCTTAGGTCTCCTTTATAACTTTCCCCTCTCACCATAAACTTATGCCTTCTAGTTCTGGACTCCCCCACTCCGGAGAAAAGACTTTATTTATCCTATCCATACCCCTCATGATTTTAGAAACCTCGATAAGGTCACCCCTCAGCCTCCGATGCTCCAAGGGAAACAGCCCCAGCCTATTCAACCTCTCAAATCCTCCAACCCTGGCAGCATCCTTATAAAACTTTCCTTACCCCTTTCAAGTTTCACATCATCATTCTGATAGAAAGGAGACCAGAGTTGCACGCAATATTCCAAACGTGGCCTAACCAATTTTCTGTACAGCCGCAATATGACCTGCCAATTCCTGTACTCAAAACTCTGACCAATAAAGGAAAGCATACCAAGCGCCTTCTTCGCTCTCCTGTTTTCCTGCGACTCCACCTTCAAAAGGAGCTATGAACCTGCACTCCAAGGTCTCCTTGTTCAGCAACACTCACTATGACCTTACCGCAGGAAATGTACAACCCAACCTCCACCCCCGGCACCTTCCCCTGCAACCGCAGGAAATGTACCCCCCACCAACCCAACCTCCACCCCCGGCACCTTCCCCTGCAACCGCAGGAAATGTACCCCCCACCAACCCAACCTCCACCCCCGGCACCTTCCCCTGCAACCGCAGGAAATGTACCCCCCACCAACCCAACCTCCACCCCCGGCACCTTCCCCTGCAACCGCAGGAAATGTAACCCCCCACCAACCCAACCTCCACCCCCGGCACCTTCCCCTGCAACCGCAGGAAATGTAACCCCCCACCAACCCAACCTCCACCCCCGGCACCTTCCCCTGCAACCGCAGGAAATGTACCCCCCACCAACCCAACCTCCACCCCCGGCACCTTCCCCTGCAACCGCAGGAAATGTACGGTCCCCAACGCCTTATTTTCACTATGGACATCCAGTCCCTGTACACCTCCATCCCCCATCACGAAGGACTCAAAGCCCTCCGCTTCTTCCTTTCCCGCCGCACTAACCAGTACCCTTCCACTGACACCCTCCTTCGACTGACTGAACTGGTCCTCACCCTGAATAACTTCTCTTTTCAATCCTCCCACTTCCTCCAAACTAAAGGAGTTGCCATGGGCACCCGCATGGGCCCCAGCTATGCCTGCCTCTTCGTAGGATATGTGGAACAGTCCATCTTCCGCAACTACACTGGCACCACCCCCCACCTTTTCCTCCGCTACATCGATGACTGTATCGGCGCTGCCTCGTGCTCCCACGAGGAGGTTGAACAGTTCATCAACTTTACTAACACCTTCCATCCCGACCTGAAATTCACCTGGACTGTCTCAGACTCCTCCCTCCCCTTCCTAGACCTTTCCATTTCTATCTCGGGCGACCGACTCAACACAGACATCTATTATAAACCGACTGACTCCCACAGCTACCTGGACTACACCTCCTCCCACCCTGCCCCCTGTAAAAACGCCATCCCATATTCCCAATTCCTTCGTCTCCGCCGCATCTGCTCCCAGGAGGACCAATTCCAACACCGCACAACCCAGATGGCCTCCTTCTTCAAGGACCGCAGATTCCCCCCAGACGTGATCGACGATGCCCTCCACCGCATCTCCTCCACTTCCCGCTCCTCCGCCCTTGAGCCCCGCTCCTCCAACCGCCACCAAGACAGAACCCCACTGGTTCTCACCTACCACCCCACCAACCTGCGCATACAACGTATTATCCGCCGCCATTTCCGCCACCTCCAAACGGACCCCACCACCAAGGATATATTTCCCTCCCCTCCCCTATCAGCGTTCCGCAAGGACCACTCCCTTCGTGACTCCCTTGTCAGATCCACACCCCCCACCAACCCAACCTCCACCCCCGGCACCTTCCCCTGCAACCGCAGGAAATGTAAAACTTGCGCCCACACCTCCACACTCACTTCCCTCCAAGGCCCCAAGGGATCCTTCCATATCCGCCACAAGTTCACCTGTACCTCCACACACATCATCTATTGCATCCGCTGCACCCGATGTGGCCTCCTCTATATTGGTGAGACAGGCTGCTTACTTGCGGAACGCTTCAGAGAACACCTCTGGGCCGCCCGAACCAACCAACCCAATCACCCCGTGGCTCAACACTTTAACTCCCCCTCCCACTCCACCGAGGACATGCAGGTCCTTGGACTCCTCCACCGGCAGAACACAACTACACGACGGCTGGAGGAGGAGCGCCTCATCTTCCGCCTGGGAACCCTCCAACCACAAGGTATGAATTCAGATTTCTCCAGCTTCCTCATTTCCCCTCCCCCCACCTTGTCTCAGTCGGTTCCCTCAACTCAGCACCGCCCTCCTAACCTGCAATCCTCTTCCTGACCTCTCCGCCCCCACCCCACTCCGGCCTATCACCCTCACCTTGACCTCCTTCCACCTATCCCACCTCCATCGCCCCTCCCCCTAGTCCCTCCTCCCTACCTTTTATCTCAGCCGGCTTGGCTCTCTCTCTCTTATTCCTGATGAAGGGCTTATGCTCGAAACGTCGAATTCTCTATTCCTGAGATGCTGCCTAACCTGCTGTGCTTTGACCAGCAACACATTTGCAGCTGTGATCTCCAGCATCTGCAGACCTCATTTTTTACATTAAGTGTAAAAGTCTTTTTGTCTGTCTGTCAATTGATGTGAAGATTAATTTGCCAGTGATTAATACAATGCCTTTCTTTTCATGCTTCATCATCTTCTGATCTCTGTCATGCTTTCTTATAATTTCGTGATTCTAGAATTTATTCCAGCAACGTTGTCTTTCCCATGGTATTTCTGACCTTCACCTGCGTGGATTCTATATCGACTAATGACAAAGCCTATGGCTCAGTAATACTTAAACATGCCTGGTTTACGTCATGTCTTTCAAAAACATTTAATACCACTTTGTGCAATGGTTGTGACGTGACTAAGAAAACCAGCAATTAATCTCAATTGTACCAGCAGTGTATCACAACAGACCTGAATGTGTTGATCGGAGAAGCGACTCTCAGTCTGCACTTCCATCTGCTGGAGAAGCACTGACATTACACTGATGGTGAAAATGTCAACAATACGTGTCTGATATCAATCTATTGAGAAAGCAATTGCACGCTTATTCCAGCTCATCACCTTAAGCTGGCAGCTGTAGCATTATGCAACAACTCATTGAAAGTGGATAAGACAAATTAGCATCAAATCATGGTCAAATTTTGAGAGAAATGTCTCCATTCCTTGACGTGTAGGTTTGTTCTTCTCTCTTAACGATACCAACTCTGACAATTTGGCGTCTTTATGGGCCGAGTGAAAAAAAAACAAGGGTAAAAAGAACATAAGTGGGTGTCACATGCACACCTCCAAACCGCAGAAGTGATGTTGGGAATGGCAGTAAACAGGAAATCTGAGGTGCATGTGATGAGGGAATTTTGGTGATCATGCATGATATTAACTGCACATCGACTGGACTAACCAATTAAGTAACAATGGTGGAGAGGATGAATTTCTGGATTGTATGTGGGATGGTTTCCTTGACCAATATGTGCAGAAACCAACTAGAAAGCAGGCCATCTTACGCTGGATGCTGTGTAATGAGAAGTTCATCATTGCTAATCTAACTGTAGCAGATCCCTTGGGTACAAGCAACCATGACACGCTAGAACATTTTAATCGAAATGGAGAGTGAGACCGTTGATATGGAGACTCGGGTGCTGAATCTTTAATTTTTCAGTTAAAGGGTTGGCGATTTACGGGGTATCTTATAGAAATGTAAACGACCATGACAGGCATGAACTCAGTAGGTTCCCAGCGTTGGGTAATCCATAAGACTATCAGACCATAAGACATAGGAGTGGAAGTAAGGCCATTCGGCCCATCGAGTCCACTCGGCCATTCAATCATGGCTGATGGGCATTTCAACTCCACTTACCAGCATTCTCCCCGTAGCCCTTAATTCCTTGTGACATCAAGAATTTATCAATCTCTGCCTTGAAGACATTTAGCGTCCCGGCCTCCACGGCACTCCGTGGCAATGAATTCCACAGGCCCACCACTCTCTAGCTGAAGAAATGTCTCCGCATTTCTGTTCTGAATTGACCCCCTCTAATTCTAAAGCTGTGTCCACGGGTCCTAGTCTCAGGTAAGGATGGAAATAATATAAGGGAACCTGAGGGCCAACAGTTACACACTAAGACTGTTCAGCAAATGGAATGAGCTGCCAGTGGGATTGGTGAGGAGAAACATTAACAATATTTAAAAGGTATTTGGACAAATACATGCACAGGAATGATTCAGAAAGATAATGGGCCAAGTGCAGGGAAATAAGATTATCGTGGAAGGATAATTTGGTTGGCATGGATCAGTTTAGGCCGAAGCCCTGTCTCTGTGATGTGCAACTCTCACACTCTCGGACACAAATCAGATACCAGAAATGTTGGAGAATGCAAATTTTACTGAGTGGGGGAACTGAGGCTGATCAACATTAGTAAAGAAATGTTGCTTTGATAATTGCAGGGATGGACGGTGGATCAACCCCCAGGGCCTAATAATCTACATCCAAGCGTACTTCACAAAGTGGTTCCAGCAATAGAGAATACATTCACTGTCAGGATTGTATACGTTCCGATACAGACCCTGCAGACTGGAGAGCAGCTGATATCACTCGAATATTCAAAAATGGAGACATTATCTTTGTTTTCCCTATAATCCTGTAATATCCCGCCGTAGTTCCTGAGCCTCTCTTCGGACGGAGTGTGTCCCCATGATGCATCGTACAATAAACTGATTAATACTCAAGGTCTGCCTGCAGTGATTTTCTACAGCAGCGCGTGTGTTTAATTTTGTAACAGCACATACATTTCTGTGTCTATTGCTATGAAAGCACATCATATTGCCTTGAAACCACTTTGGTTGTCAGACGTCACCAACATGCTCTCGTCGTTGGAAGATGCTCAATGTATTTCAGATAATGTGCTTTCATTCAATGAAGCTTTCCTGCTTGATGAAGAGATGGTATACTAGCCTTCATTGTGAGAGGTTGAGTCCAGGAGCAGGGATGTGTTGTCGCCTTGGTGAGGCCACACCTCCAATATTGTATGCCGTTTTGGTCTCCTTTTCTGAGGAATGTATTATCTATCCTGTCTAGTCCTGTTAAGATTTTATAAGTCTCTATGAGGTTCCTTCCTCATCCGTCTGAACTCGGGAGGAAACAATCCTAACGCAGTTAATCTCTCCTCATACGTCAGCCCCACCATCCCCTCAACCAGCCTGGTAACCCTTCACTGCACTCCCTCAAGAGCAAGACCATATTATTCTTCATCATTCTTGAAGCAGATCCTTTGCCTGACTGTAGAAAATCTCACCATGCAGAAAGTAAATTCACAAGTCACATGCATCCATTCCGCACTCATGCCCGGGCACACTTGTTTGATAACTTAGGGACTCTGCATTTGAGAGGACGCAGAATGTGCGAATTTGTAACGTCACCTCCAAATCTCAGCATAGCAACTGGGATACTCTCGTCCACATCTCAATTACACCCAACATGTCTTTCACTCCTCCCTCTTCATCTTCCAGGGCTGTATAATTCCTTGCAAGCGCATCTGTGCCTCTCGGTTGTCCAGACTGAAATAAAGAGTATTGTTGTGACAAGATCTGCTGTTGGAATTGCTGAGGGAACTCAGCAGGAGCGGCAGTGCCTGAGGGAGGAAACGGAATTCTCATAAAGTTCCGTAGAAATTCTGAAACGGAGTCTCTGATTCTCTCTCCACAGATGCGGCCAGACCGGATGATTTTTTGTTTTCCTGCAGTTTCTGCTTTTGCTTTTAGCTGAATGTCTATTCCATTGACCGGAATGATACACCCAGACACACCATGTACCGATATTTATATCTTTCAAAAACTGAGGCAATTGAATTCAAACAAATGCAGAACGATGCTCTTCCCTCAGCTCCACAGACAGACGAACACGGGAAAGCAGCGGCGTGACATGGTTCTTTCGGTATAGCTGAGTGATTGCACTTATAAACAGGCAATCCCGTTTCTTATTGCGGTGTCGAATCCTGCTGCCGGTGGCTGAAAGCACAGCAAGATGGAGTTTGTTTCGCATCTCTGTGTTTGGGATTCCAATCCCGGCGGGAAAACACTTCTTCCAGGTCAGAAGTGGCGTCAATCTCCCATGCACTCCCTGAACAGCTCGGATTCACCCGTGCACCCTGATGAAGGGCTTATGCCCGAAACGTCGAATTTCCTATTCCTTGGATGCTGCCTGACCTGCTGTGCTTTAACCAGCAACACATTTTCAGCTGTGACCTCCAGCATCTGCAGACCTCATTTTTCACCCGTGCATTGCCAGCTTTGTGCGAATTGGTGTGTTTCCAGATTCCTGACTAGAGTTTTCTCGCTGAATTTGGTCAAAGCTTTGACTGGAATAGACCATGATTCAATGTATGAAAGTACATTTCACTGGGGTGGAACCTAAACCCGCAAAGTGACTGTGAATAAAACAATGGAAACTCTCAACACAGGAATAAGAGACACTGAAGCAGACACATGAGGACAAATATCTTTTCTCTGTCAGTGAAAGGCGCTGCTTCACAAAGGGGAGACTTCGAGGTGAAGCAGTGACGGTGATAATTTCTGCTGATTATTCACCCGATGAAGGCCGTTTCTGACCGAAGTCCGTGTTTAAATTACATACTGACAACCTGTCAGCGCTACCCCAGCGATTGGGGCCAGTAGCGTAGTGGATAACGCGTCTGACTTCGGATCAGGAGATTGTAGGTTCGAGTCCTACCTGGCTCGGGGCCGTGGCGCTCATTGTTGAGCATGCTTCTTGTTGCATTGCCATTTCTGAGTTGTTTGGAGATGCTGGGTTTGGATTCGTGCGTTTGTGAATTTGAAAGTTGCATTTCAGCCCGTTGCAGCTCATTCTCACACCGGTGTATGTCAGCTCCTGATTTGACACTATGTGAGCAGCTGCTGGGATGAGAACCGCGTGTTCCATAGCCCTTAATTCCTTCTGACATCAAGAATTTATCAATCTCTGCCTTGAAGACATTTAGCGTCCCGGCCTCCGCTGCACTCTGTGACAATGAATTCCACAGGCCCACCACTCTCTGGCTGAAGAAATGTCGCCGCATTTCTATTCTGAATTGACCCTCTCTAATTCTAAGGCTGCGTCCACAGGTCCTAGTCTCAGGACTACAAGGAGTCAGTCTCATGTTTGGATGGAAATCATATAAGGAAATGGAGTACTGGGCTAATGGTCGGATACCTGGTAGTGTGGATGAGCAGTGGGATCTTGGTGTCCAAGTAGACAGATCTCTGAAAATTGCCACCCAGGTAAATAGTGCTGTGAAGAGGCATATGGTGTACTGGCTTTTATTGGTAGAGGAATTGAGTTCCGGAGTCCTGAGGTCATGTTGCAGTTGTATAAGACTCTGGTGCAGCCGCATCTGGAGTATTGTGTGCAGTTTTGGTCGCCGTACTATAGGAAGGATGTGAAGGCACTGGAACGGGTGCAGAAGAGGTTTACCAGGATGTTGCCTGGTATGGTAGGAAGATCGTATGAGGAAAGATTGAGGCACTTGGGGGTGATTTCATTGGAGAAAAGAAGGTTTAGGGGTGACTTGATAGAGGTGTGCAAGATGATTAGGGGTTTAGATAGGGTTGACCATAAGAACCTTTTTCCACGTATGGAGTCAGATATTACGAGGGGGCATAGATTTAAATTAATGGTGGTAACTATAGGACTGATGTTAGGAGTAGATTCTTTACTCAGCGAGTCATGAGTTGATGGAATGCCCTGCCAGTAGCAGTGGTGGACTCTCCCACTTTATGGGCATTTAAACGGGCATTGGATAAGCATATGGAGGATAGTGGGCTAGTGTAGGTTAGGTGGGCTTGGATCGGCGCAACACCGAGGGCCGAAGGGCCTGTACTGTGCTGTATTTTTCTATGTTCTACGTTCTATGAAACCTGAGGACCAACTTTTATACACTAAGACCGATAAGCATATAGAATGAGCTGCCAGCGGAAGTGGTTGAGGGAGAATCATTAACAATATTTAAAAGGTATTTGGACAAATACATGCACAGGAATTGTTCAGAAGGATAAAGGGCCAAGTGCAGGGAAATAAGATTATCGTGGAAGGATAATTTGGTTGGTATGGATCAGTTTGAGCCAAAGCCCTGTCTCTGTGATGTGCAACTCTCACACTCTCGGACACAAATCAGATACCAGAAATGTTGGAGAATGCAAATTTTACTGAGTGGGGGAACTGAGGCTGATCAATATTAGTGAAGAAATGTTGCTTTGATAATTGCGGGGATGGACGGTGGATCAACCCACAGGGCCTGATAATCTACATCCAAGCGTACTTCACAAAGTGGTTCCAGCAATAGATAATGCATTCACTGCCAGGATTGTCTACATTCCGATACAGTCCCTGCAGACTGGAGAGCAGCTGATATCACTCGAATATTAAAAAATGGAGACATTGACTTTGTTTTCTCTATAATCCTGAAATTTCCTTCGGTAGTACCGAATTCTACTGAGACTCTCTTCGGGCGGAGTGTGTCCCCATGATGCATCGTACAATAAACTGATTAATACTCAAGGTCTGCCTGCAGTGATTTTCTACCACAGCGCGGGTGTTTAATTATGTAACTGCATATACATTTCTGTGTCTATTGCCATGTAAGCACATCATATTGCCATGAAACCACTTTGGGTGTCAGAGATCACCGGCATGCTCTCGTCGTTGGAAGATGCTCACGTGTATTTCAGATAATGTGCTTTCCATGCAATGCAGCTTTTCTGCTTGATGAAGAGATGGTATACTAGCCTTCATTGTGAGAGGTTGAGTGCAGGAGCAGGGATGTGTTGTCGTCTTGGTGAGGCCACACCTCCAATATCGTATGCCGTTTTGGTCTCCTTTTCTGAGGAATGTATTATCTATCCTGTCTAGACCTGTTAAGATTTTATAAGTCTCTATGAGATTCCTTCCTCGTCCGCCTGAACTCGGGAGGAAACAATCCTAACGCAGTTAATCTCTCCTCATACGTCAGCCCCACCATCCCCGGAACCAGCCTGGTAACCCTTCACTGCACTCCCTCAAGAGCAAGACCATATTATTCTTCATCATTCTTGAAGCAGATCCTTTGCCTGACTGTAGAAAATCTCAACATGCAGAAAGTAAATTCACAAGTCACATGCATCCATTCCGCACTCATGCCCAGGCACACTTGTTTGATAATTTAGGGACTCTGCATTTGAGAGGACGCAGAATGTGCGAATTTGTAACGTCACCTCCAAATCTCAGCATAGCAACTGGGATACTCTCGTCCACGTCTCAATTACACCCAACATGTCTTTCACTCCTCCCTCTTCATCTTCCAGGGCTGTATAATTCCTTGCAAGCACATCTGTGCACCTCGGTTGTCCAGACTGAAATAAAGAGTATTGTTGTGACAAGATCTGCTGTTGGAATTGCTGAGGGAACTCAGCAGGAGCGGCAGTGCCAGAGGGAGGAAACGGAATTCTCATAAAGTTCCGTAGAAATTCTGAAACGGAGTCTCTGATTCTCTCTCCACAGATGCTGCCAGACCGGATGATTTTTTGTTTTCCTGCAGTTTCTGCTTTTGCTTTTAGCTGAATGTCTGTTCAATTGACCGGAATGATACACCCAGACACACCATGTACCGATATTTATATCTTTCAAAAACTGAGGCAATTGAATTCAAACAAATGCAGAACGATGCTCTTCCCTCAGCTCCACAGACAGAGGAACTCGGGAAAGCAGCGGCGTGACATGGTTCTATAGGTATAGCTGAGTGATTGCACTTATAAACAGGAAATCCCGTTCCTTATTGCGGTGTCGAATCCTGCTGCCGGTGGCTGAAGGCACAGCAAGATGGAGTTTGTTTCGCATCTCTGTGTTTGGGATTCCAATCCCGGCGGGAAAACACTTCTTCCAGGTCAGAAGTGGCGTCAATCTCCAATGCACTCCCTGAACAGCTCGGATTCACCCGTGCACCCTGATGAAGGGCTTATGCCCGAAACGTCGAATTTCCTATTCCTTGGATGCTGCCTGACCTGCTGTGCTTTAACCAGCAACACAATTTCAGCTGTGATCTCCAGCATCTGCAGACCTCATTTTTCACCCGTGCATTGCCAGCTTTGTTCGAATTGGTGTGTTTCCTGATTCCTGACTAGAGTTTTCTCGCTGAATTTGGTCAAAGCTTTGACTGGAATAGACCATGATTCAATGTATGAAAGTACATTTCACTGGGGTGGAACCTGAACCCGCATAGTGACTGTGAATAAAACAATGGAAACTCTCAGCACAGGAATAAGAGACACTGAAGCAGACACATGAGGACAAATATCTTTTCTCTGTCAGTGAAAGGCGCTGCTTCACAAAGGGGAGACTTCGAGGTGAAGCAGTGACGGTGATAATTTCTGCTGATTATTCACCCGATGAAGGCCGTTTCTGACCGAAGTCCGTGTTTACATTACATACTGACAACCTGTCAGCGCTGCCCCAGCGATTGGGGCCAGTAGCGTAATGGATAACGCGTCTGACTTCGGATCAGAAGATTGTCGGTTCGAGTCCTACCTGGCTCGGGGCCGTGGCGCCCTTTATTGCGCTTGCTTCCTGTTGCATTGCCATTTCTGAGTTGTTTGGAGATGCTGGGATTGGATTCGTGCGTTTGTGAATTTGAAAGTTGCATTTCAGCCCGTTGCAGCTCATTCTCACACCGGTGTATGTCAGGTCCTGATTTGACACTATGTGAGCAGCTGCTGGGATGAGAACCGCGTGTTCCATAGCCCTTAATTCCTTCTGACATCAAGAATTTATCAATCTCTGCCTTGAAGACATTTAGCGTCCCGGCCTCCACTGCACTCTGTGACAATGAATTCCACAGGCCCACCACTCTCTGGATGAAGAAATGTCTCCGCATTTCTATTCTGAATTGACCCTCTCTAATTCTAAGGCTGCGTCCACGGGTCCTAGTCTCAGGACTACAAGGAGTCAGTCTCATGTTTGGATGGAAATGATATAAGGAAATGGAGTACTGGGCTAATGGTCGGATACCTGGTAGTGTGGATGAGCAGTGGGATCTTGGTGTCCATGTACACAGATCTCTGAAAATTGCCACCCAGGTAAATAGTGCTGTGAAGAGGCATATGGTGTACTGGCTTTTATTGGTAGAGGAATTGAGTTCCGGAGTCCTGAGGTCATGTTGCAGTTGTATAAGACTCTGGTGCACCCGCATCTGGAGTATTGTGTGCAGTTTTGGTCGCCATACTATAGGAAGGATGTGAAGGCACTGGAACGTGTGCAGAAGTGGTTTACCAGGATGTTGCCTGGTATGGTAGGAAGATCGTATGAGGAATGATTGAGGCGCTTGGGGATGATTTCATTGGAGAAAAGAAGGTTTAGGGGTGACTTGATAGAGGTGTGCAAGATGATTAGGGGTTTAGATAGGGTTGACCATAAGAACCTTTTTCCACCTATGGAGTCAGATATTACGAGGGGGCATAGCTTTAAATTAATGGTGGTAACTATAGGACTGATGTTAGGAGTAGATTCTTTACACAGCGGGTTGTGAGTTCATGGAATGCCCTGCCAGTAACAGTGGTGGACTCTCCCTCTTTATGGGCATTTAAACGGGCATTGGATAAGCATATGGAGGATAGTGGGCTAGTGTAGGTTAGGTGGGCTTGGATCGGCGCAACACCGAGGGCCCAAGGGCCTGTACTGTGCTGTATGTTTCTATGGTCTATGTTCTATGTTCTATGAAACCTGAGGGCCAACTTTTATACACTAAGACCGATAAGCGTATAGAATGAGCTGCTAGCGGAAGTAACATTAACAATATTTAAAAGGTATTTGGACAAATACATGCACAGGAATTGTTCAGAAGGATAAAGGGCCAAGTGCAGGGAAATAAGATTATCGTGGAAGGATAATTTGGTTGGCATGGATCAGTTTGAGCCAAAGCCCTGTCTCTGTGATGTGCAACTCTCACACTCTCGGACACAAATCAGATACCAGAAATGTTGGAGAATGCAAATTTTACTGAGTGGGGGAACTGAGGCTGATCAATATTAGTGAAGAAATGTTGCTTTGATAATTGCGGGGATGGACGGTGGATCAACCCACAGGGCCTGATAATCTACATCCAAGCGTACTTCACAAAGTGGTTCCAGCAATAGATAATGCATTCACTGCCAGGATTATCTGCATTCCGATACAGTCCCTGCAGACTGGAGAGCAGCTGATATCACTCGAATATTAAAAAATGGAGACATTGTCTTTGTTTTCTCTATAAGCCTGAAATTTCCTGTGGTAGTACCGAATTCTACTGAGACTCTCTTCGGGCGGAGTGTGTCCCCATGATGCATGGTACAATAAACTGATTAATACTCAAGGTCTGCCTGCAGTGATTTTCTACCACAGCGCGTGTGTTTAATTATGTAACTGCATATACATTTCTGTGTCTATTGCCATGTAAGCACATCATATTGCCATGAAACCACTTTGGGTGTCAGAGGTCACCGGCATGCTCTCGTCGTTGGAAGATGCTCACGTGTATTTCAGATAATGTGCTTTCATGCAATGCAGCTTTCCTGCTTGATGAAGAGATGGTATACTAGCCTTCATTGTGAGAGGTTGAGTCCAGGAGCAGGGATGTGTTGTCGGCTTGGTGAGGCCACACCTCCAATATCGTATGCCGTTTTGGTCTCCTTTTCTGAGGAATGTATTATCTATCCTGTCTAGTCCTGTTAAGATTTTATAAGTCTCTATGAGATTCCTTCCTCATCCGTCTGAACTCGGGAGGAAACAATCCTAACGCAGTTAATCTCTCCTCATACGTCAGCCCCACCATCCCCTCAACCAGCCTGGTAACCCTTCACTGCACTCCCTCAAGAGCAAGACCATATTATTCTTCATCATTCTTGAAGCAGATCCTTTGCCTGACTGTAGAAAATCTCACCATGCAGAAAGTAAATTCACAAGTCACATGCATCCATTCCGCACTCATGCCCGGGCACACTTGTTTGATCATTTAGGGACTCTGCATTTGAGAGGACGCAGAATGTGCGAATTTGTAACGTCACCTCCAAATCTCAGCATAGCAACTGGGATACTCTCGTCCACATCTCAATTACACCCAACATGTCTTTCACTCCTCCCTCTTCACCTTCCAGGGCTGTATAATTCCTTGCAAGCGCATCTGTGCACAGCGGTTGTCCAGACTGAAATAAAGAGTATTGTTGTGACAAGATCTGCTGTTGGAACTGCTGAGGGAACTCAGCAGGAGCGGCAGTGCCTGAGGGAGGAAACGGAATTCTCATAAAGTTCCGTAGAAATTCTGAAACGGAGTCTCTGATTCTCTCTCCACAGATGCGGCCAGACCGGATGATTTTTTTGTTTTCCTGCAGTTTCTGCTTTTGCTTTTAGCTGAATGTCTATTCCATTGACCGGAATGATACACCCAGACACACCATGTCCCGATATTTATATCTTTCAATAACTGAGGCAATTGAATTCAAACAAATGCAGAACGATGCTCTTCCCTCAGCTCCACAGACAGAGGAACTCGGGAAAGCAGCGGCGTGACATGGTTCTATAGGTATAGCTGAGTGATTGCACTTATAAACAGGAAATCCCGTTCCTTATTGCGGTGTCGAATCCTGCTGCCGGTGGCTGAAGGCAGAGCAAGAGGGAGTTTGTTTCGCATCTCTGTGTTTGGGATTCCAATCCCGGCGGGAAAACACTTCTTCCAGGTCACAAGTGGCGTCAATCTCCAATGCACTCCCTGAACAGCTCGGATTCACCCGTGCACCCTGATGAAGGGCTTATGCCCGAAACGTCGAATTTCCTGTTCCTTGCATGCTGCCTGACCTGCTGTGCTTTAACCAGCAACACATTTTCAGCTGTGATCTCCAGCATCTGCAGACCTCATTTTTCACCCGTGCATTGCCAGCTTTGTTCGAATTGGTGCGTTTCCAGATTCCTGACTAGAGTTTTCTCGCTGAATTTGGTCAAGGCATTGACTGGAATAGACCATGATTCAATGTATGAAAGTACATTTCACTGGGGTGGAACCTAAACACGCATAGTGACTGTGAATAAAACCATGGAAACTCTCAGCACAGGAACAAGAGACACTGAAGCAGACACATGAGGACAAATATCTTTTCTCTGTCAGTGAAAGGCGCTGCTTCACAAAGGGGAGACTTCGAGGTGAAGCAGTGACGGTGATAATTACTACTGATTATTCACCCGATGAAGGCCGTTTCTGACCGAAGTCCGTGTTTACATTACATACTGACAACCTGTCAGCGCTGCCCCAGCGGTTGGGGCCAGTAGCGTAATGGATAACGTGTCTGACTTCGGATCAGAAGATTGTCGGTTCGAGTCCTACCTGGCTCGGCTCCGTGGCGCTCTTTATTGCGCATGCTTCCTGTTGCATTGCCATTTCTGAGTTGTTTGGAGATGCTGGCATTGGATTCGTGCGTTTGTGAATTTGAAAGTTGCATTTCAGCCCGTTGCAGCTCATTCTCACACCGGTGTATGTCAGGTCCTGATTTGACACGATGTGAGCAGCTGCTGGGATGAGAACCGCGTGTTCCATAGCCCTTAATTCCTTCTGACATCAAGAATTTATCAATCTCTGCCTTGAAGACATTTAGCGTCCCGGCCTCCGCTGCACTCTGTGACAATGAATTCCACAGGCCCACCACTCTCTGGATGAAGAAATGTCTCCGCATTTCTATTCTGAATTGACCCTCTCTAATTCTAAGGCTGCGTCCACAGGTCCTAGTCTCAGGACTAGAAGGAGTCAGTCTCATGTTTGGATGGAAATCATATAAGGAAATGGAGTACTGGGCTAATGGTCGGATACTTGGTAGTGTGGATGAGCAGTGGGATCTTGGTGTCCATGTACACAGATCTCTGAAAATTGCCACCCAGGTAAATAGTGCTGTGAAGAGGCATATGGTGTACTGGCTTTTATTGGTAGAGGAATTGAGTTCCGGAGTCCTGAGGTCATGTTGCAGTTGTATAAGACTCTGGTGCACCCGCATCTGGAGTATTGTGTGCAGTTTTGGTCGCCATACTATAGGAAGGATGTGAAGGTACTGGAACGGGTGCAGAAGAGGTTTACCAGGATGTTGCCTGGTATGGTAGGAAGATCGTATTAGGAAAGATTGAGGCACTTGGGGGTGATTTCATTGGAGAAAAGAAGGTTTAGGGGTGACTTGATAGAGGTGTGCAAGATGATTAGGGGTTTAGATAGGGTTGACCATAAGAACCTTTTTCCACCTATGGAGTCAGATATTACGAGGGGGCATAGCTTTAAATTAATGGTGGTAACTATAGGACTGATGTTAGGGGTAGATTCTTTACTCAGCGAGTCATGAGTTCATGGAATGCCCTGCCAGTAGCAGTGGTGGACTCTCCCTCTTTATGGGCATTTAAACGGGCATTGGAGAAGCATATGGAGGATAGTGGGCTAGTGTAGGTTAGGTGGGCTTGGATCGGCGCAACACCGAGGGCTGAAGGGCCTGCACTGTGCTGTATTTTTCTATGTTCTATGTTCTATGAAACCTGAGGGCCAACTTTTATACACTAAGACCGATAAGCATATAGAATGAGCTGCCAGCGGAAGTGGTTGAGGGAGAAACATTAACAATATTTAAAAGGTATTTGGACAAATACATGCACAGGAATTGTTCAGAAGGATAAAGGGCCAAGTGCAGGGAAATAAGATTATCGTGGAAGGATAATTTGGTTGGCATGGATCAGTTTGAGCCAAAGCCCTGTCTCTGTGATGTGCAACTCTCACACTCTCGGACACAAATCAGATACCAGAAATGTTGGAGAATGCAAATTTTACTGAGTTGGGGAACTGAGGCTGATCAATATTAGTGAAGAAATGTTGCTTTGATAATTGCGGGGAAGGACGGTGGATCAACCCACAGGGCCTGATAATCTACATCCAAGCGTACTTCACAAAGTCGTTCCAGCAATAGATAATGCATTCACTGCCAGGATTGTCTACATTCCGATACAGTCCCTGCAGACTGGAGAGCAGCTGATATCACTCGAATATTAAAAAATGGAGACATTGTCTTTGTTTTCTCTATAATCCTGAAATTTCCTGCGGTAGTACCGAGTTCTACTGAGCCTCTCTTCGGGCGGAGTGTGTCCCCATGATGCATCGTACAATAAACTGATTAATACTCAAGGTCTGCCTGCAGTGATTTTCTACAGCAGCGCGGGTGTTTAATTATGTGACTGCATATACATTTCTGTGTCTATTGCCATGTAAGCACATCATATTGCCATGAAACCACTTTGGGTGTCAGAGATCACCGGCATGCTCTCGTCGTTGGAAGATGCTCACGTGTATTTCAGATAATGTGCTTTCATGCAATGCAGCTTTCCTGCTTGATGAAGGGATGGTATACTAGCCTTCATTGTGAGAGGTTGAGTCCAGGAGCAGGGATCTGTTGTCGCCTTGGTGAGGCCACACCTCCAATATTGTATGCCGTTTTGGTCTCCCTTTCTGAGGAATGTATTATCTATCCTGTCTAGACCTGTTAAGATTTTATAAGTCTCTTTGAGATTCCTTCCTCATCCGTCTGAACTCGGGAGGAAACAATCCTAACGCAGTTAATCTCTCCTCATACGTCAGCCCCACCATCCCCTCAACCAGCCTGGTAACCCTTCACTGCACTCCCTCAAGAGCAAGACCATATTATTCATCATCATTCTTGAAGCAGATCCTTTGCCTGACTGTAGAAAATCTCACCATGCAGAAAGTAAATTCACAAGTCACACGCCTCCATTCCGCACTCATGCCCGGGCACACTTGTTTGATAATTTAGGGACTCTGCATTTGAGAGGACGCAGAATGTGCGAATTTGTAACGTCACCTCCAAATCTCAGAATAGCAACTGGGATACTCTCGTCCACATCTCAATTACACCCAACATGTCTTTCACTCCTCCCTCTTCATCTTCCAGGGCTGTATAATTCCTTGCAAGCGCATCTGTGCACCTCGGTTGTCCAGACTGAAATAAAGAGTATTGTTGTGACAAGATCTGCTGTTGGAATTGCTGAGGGAACCCAGCAGGAGCGGCAGTGCCTGAGGGAGGAAACGGAATTCTCATAAAATTCCGTAGAAATTCTGAAACGGAGTCTCTGATTCTCTCTCCACAGATGCGGCCAGACCGGATGATTTTATTGTTTTCCTGCAGTTTCTGCTTTTGCTTTTAGCTGAATGTCTATTCCATTGACCGGAATGATACACCCAGACACACCATGTACCGATATTTATATCTTTCAATAACTGAGGCAATTGAATTCAATCAAATGCAGAACGATGCTCTTCCCTCAGCTCCACAGACAGAGGAACTCGGGAAAGCAGCGGCGTGACATGGTTCTATAGGTTATAGCTGAGTGATTGCACTTATAAACAGGAAATCCCGTTCCTTATTACGGTGTCGAATCCTGCTGCCGGTGGCTGAAGGCAGAGCAAGAGGGAGTTTGTTTCGCATCTCTGTGTTTGGGATTCCAATCCCGGCGGGAAAACACTTCTTCCAGGTCACAAGTGGCGTCAATCTCCAATGCACTCCCTGAACAGCTCGGATTCACCCGTGCACCCTGATGAAGGGCTTATGCCCGAAACGTCGAATTTCCTATTCCTTGGATGCTGCCTGACCTGCTGTGCTTTAACCAGCAACACATTTTCAGCTGTGATCTCCAGCATCTGCAGACTTCATTTTTCACCCGTGCATTGCCAGCTTTGTTCGAATTGGTGTGTTTCCAGATTCCTGACTAGAGTTTTCTCGCTGAATTTGGTCAAGGCATTGACTGGAATAGACCATGATTCAATGTATGAAAGTACATTTCACTGGGGTGGAACCTAAACACGCATAGTGACTGTGAATAAAACCATGGAAACTCTCAGCACAGGAACAAGAGACACTGAAGCAGACACATGAGGACAAATATCTTTTCTCTGTCAGTGAAAGGCGCTGCTTCACAAAGGGGAGACTTCGAGGTGAAGCAGTGACGGTGATAATTACTACTGATTATTCACCCGATGAAGGCCGTTTCTGACCGAAGTCCGTGTTTAAATTACATACTGACAACCTGTCAGCGCTGCCCCAGCGGTTGGGGCCAGTAGCGTAATGGATAACGCGTCTGACTTCGGATCAGAAGATTGTAGGTTCGAGTCCTACCTGGCTCGGGTCCGTGGCGCTCTTTATTGCGCATGCTTCCTGTTGCATTGCCATTTCTGAGTTGTTTGGAGATGCTGGCATTGGATTCGTGCGTTTGTGAATTTGAAAGTTGCATTTCAGCCCGTTGCAGCTCATTCTCACACCGGTGTATGTCAGCTTCTGAGGAGCTGTGTGGTTCCGATCAGTGCTCTCTCGAATTTGAAATAGGGCCGAGAAAATGATCCGATTTATCTGTCAGAATGTTTATCAAAATCTCTCATTAGCTTGCAGCGTTGCAAATTCTAAAGGACTCTATCGGCTGTAATGCTGTTTCTATTACCCTCAGCTCCTGAAAGATTGTGCTCGAATGACCTTTTTATGTCGTTTCGTTTGTGTCAGTTCACAGCCATGTCGAAAGGAGAATTGGTCCTTTCAGTGTTTACATCAACATGTGTCTCCATTTGTATCTCTTTCTCTGTGTATCCACCTGACCCTCTTCCACATTCTTCGACTCTCTGTCTGTCCATATCCCTTATTCCCCATCTCTGTTCTTCACAAAGCCTGACATTAGGAGACAGTTTGAGAGTGGAGCTGCTGAAAGGCTCTCTCCACCCTGGCTGGAGTGTGTAGAACTGGGCTCACATTCTCCAATTAATGTGTCTGTCCCTTCGACCTGAGATCAGGAGACATTTCTTCCTCAATATATTATCACACTTACAAATTCAAAATACAATACCTAATCCAACAGGACAAAAACACAATTATAATACAACTACAGGAGCACAATAATGTATTTACTGTCGGTGTGAAATGAACG
The DNA here is from genome assembly GCF_020745735.1 of Hemiscyllium ocellatum. Lineage (NCBI taxonomy): Eukaryota > Metazoa > Chordata > Chondrichthyes > Orectolobiformes > Hemiscylliidae > Hemiscyllium > Hemiscyllium ocellatum. The sequence continues at coordinate 237,371 of NW_026867601.1, forward strand.
GCGACAGCAGAGAATCAGTGCGATCAGATCGTGTTGTTTGTGTCATTACCAGATCATTCCCCAGCAGGTCTGCAGTGTCTCCTGCCTCACCTCGTTATTTCCACCAAACTGGGAAAGAAGCGTGGCTGGGGGTGGGCTGGAGTAACAGAGGAGCGGAAGCAGAAATGTTTGTGAAACAATTGAAATAAACTCCAGGTTCAATTAATAGTTAAAGAGAAATAAAAACTCACTCGTGGAATGAAACGAGGAATCATCAGCCGGATCACCGACTCAAACAGCATGCTGAATTGTTTGGTCGGAGATCATACACTTGCAACAAGTTGACACAGTCACACATCAATACAATCAGCGAGCACCGTTCAGATTTGAACGGAATTACCCCCATCTACTTTGCAAGTGCATTAACCAACTAAACCACATCACCAGGACATGAGCAGCTTCACTTACCGATATGTGCAGTCCTGTAACCACCTGGTCACTAACTCCGAAATGTGTTTTCGGTATCACTGTTGCTCAGTGAGAATTGCAATCAACCTAAACTTTTGCCAAAACAGTTCACAGTCGAACATTCTTCACTGGAAATGGACAGAAATAAAACACAATCTCCTTTTGCCTTGGCTTCAACATGATTCTTTCGATCCCTCTAAACTGACAGGGTAAAGAGGATGTGTTCAACCTCTTGGCGTCCCTTCATCATATTAATACACACTCTCAGGGAACCTCACACCAAGAGGAACAGGGTCATTGAGGTGAATTGGCCAGCTGTGGTGTTTGAGTCAGTGTAAACAGTGAAGGATGACCCGTGAACACCGACACTGACACCATCAGCTCCACCTCACATCCTGCCCCATGCCTCCCACTCATCTTTGCTGTTGTCATAAACCTGGTCCCTTTTTTTTCCAAACGTTGTTCCTTCTCTCGGGCATATTCTGTCCTTGATTATTTTTCAGATGGATAATAAAGCAGGCCAGGCTTACGATGAGACCGGTTTGGTACAGAGATGAAAAGGGTTTTGAGAAGCCTTTTATTTAGATATAAACAGATGAGACTTCAGGCCAAAGTGGTCATCTTTTAGAAGTCACGTAAAAACAATGACGGCAGATGCTGGAAACCAGGTTCTGGATCAGTGGTGCTGGAAGAGCACAGCAGTTCAGGCAGCATCCAAAGTGCAGAGAAATCGACGTTTCAGGCAAAAGCCCTTCATCAGGAATAAAGGCAGTGAGCATGAAGCGTGGGGAGATAAGCTAGAGGAGGGTGGGGGTGGGGAGAGGGTAGCATAGAGTGCAATGGGTGAGTGGGGGAGGGGATGAAGGTGATCGGTCAGGGAGGAGAGAGTGGAGTGGATAGGTGGAAAAGGAGCTAGGCAGGTAGGGCAAGTCCGGACAAGTCATGGGGACAGTGCTGAGCTGGAAGTTTGGAACTAGGGTGAGGTGGGGGAAGGGGAAATGAGGAAACAGGTGAAGTCCACATTGATGCCCTGGGGCTGAAGTGTTCCGAGGCGTAGTTGAGGCGTTCTTCCTCCAGGCGTCTGGTGGTGAGGGAGCAGAGGTGAAGGGGGCCCAGGACCTCCATGTCCTCGGCAGAGTGGGAGGGGGAGTTGAAATGTTGGGCCACGGGGCGATGTGGTTGATTGGTGGCCTGTGCAATGAAAGGAGAGTGGTCAGCTCTCTAGCTGAGCAGTTCAGTTCAGTCCAGAACTGGTTGGAAGTTTAACAGTGAGCTGTGTGGAAACTCCCTGTTCTGCGCTTCTAACCTCAACCTGGAAGCATTTGACCTGTTTTTGTCCTCTGTTTTAAAGGGGGGTTGCTTATTGGGACTGTTGTGTATATTCGGAACAGCAAGCTTAGGTCAAGTTTGGATAGATTGAGTTCTGTAGGTATTCCTAATTCTGTCGTTCGTGTTTCATGGTGTAATTTTGTGAATTATTTTATTCTCTCAGTTAAACCTGGTAGTCAACTTCGCTAACTGAATCTGGGTAATTGTAACTGTAGACTTACCAATACAAATTCCAAAGCTATGGGCTGGGCTGCCTGCTCACGAATGTTTTGAGCGGTCTGTCCTAGTCCATAACACGGTTCACCGTTATTTCACTTCCCTGCTCCACGTTTCAACTTAAACCCGGCTGTTTGCAGATGTCCGAATAGACCCTCTCACTGTTAGAAACGCATTCCTGGGATATCGCTGTCACTCAGTGGGATAGGACTCACTGCCCATCCCTAATTACTCCAGAGATTCGGGGAATACCCTAATGTCCCGGACACTTGAATCCCTCAGCGCGGTTGTACAGCTATGATACCGCTGGGAAGGGAGGTCCAGGATTTAGACCCAGCGACACTGAAGGGACAGCGGTACATTTCCAACTCAGAACGGTGAGATGATTGGAGGGGGATTTCCGGCGGTGGGTTCCCCGTGTATCTGCTGCCAGTGTTCTTCGAGTTCGATGCAAACAATCACTGGGCTGGTTCTGGCCAGAAACTACATGTGTCTTCTGTGTGCAACGAGGAACGGATTCTCATTCAGGTAATTCACACCAAGACAAATAAATCTTCATTCCCTTACTGGGAAACGTATCCAAGTCTGGACGATGCAAACACGGACTCTTCAGCAGGGACTCCCTTCCGTGCTGCTGACTGTAACCTTTGTGACCTGACTTACACACAGTTTTTTTGTTTAGATTAGATTCTCTACCGTGTGGAAACAGGCCCTTCGACCCAACAAGTCCACACTGCCCCTCCGAAGAGAAACCCACCCAAACCCGCTCCCCTACCCTCTATTTACCCCCTGGCTATCGCACCTAACACTGTGGTCAATTTAGCACGGCCAATTCCACTGACCTGCACATCTTTGGATTGTGGGTGGAAACCGGAGCACCCTGTCCCTGTCCTTTGGGTTATAACCACCTTCAGCAGCAATGCTTCTCTCTCCAAGTTTCCGAACAGTTCATGTTTTCGCCCTGGGATTCAATGTGAAGATAGTGGAGCTTTGATAAATTGATGTTGTTCAGGAGTAGCACTGAAAGAAGGTACAGAACAGCCTGATGATAACAAGGGCTCGTTCTGAGGCGATGGCTTGTGGTGAAGTGGCGCTATCTACAAATAGACAATAGACAATAGGTGCAGGAGTAGGCCATTCAGCCCTTCGAGCCTGCACCACCATTCAATATGATCATGGCTGATCATCCTTAATAAGTATCCTCTTCCTGCCTTATCTCCATAACCCTTGATTACACTATCCTTGAGAGCTCTATCCAACTCTTTCTTAAATGAATCCAGAGACTGGGCCTCCACTGCCCTCTGTGGCAGAGCATTCCACACAGCCACCACTTTCTGGGTGAAGACGTTTCTCCTCATCTCTCTCCTAAATGGTCTACCCCGTATTTTTAAGCTTGTGTCCTCTGGTTCGGCACTCACCCATCAGCGGAAACATGTTTCCTGCCTCCAGAGTGTCCAATCCTTTAATAATCTTATGATGGGTTAGGGAAACCGTCTGATGCTAAGCAGCGTAATGGATAACGTGACCGACTTCGCATCAGAAGGTTGTAGATTCGAGTCCTACCTGGCTTGGGAGCAATGAGAGCTTTATTCCGCACGCTTCCTTTTGCATTTCCGTTTCTGAGGTGATGGAATTGCATTCTTGCGTTTTGGATTTGAAAGTTGCATTTCAGCCCGTTGCAGCTCATTCTCACACAGGTGTATGTCAGCTTCTGAGGAGCTGTGGGGATTTCATCAGTGCTCTGTCGAATTTGAAAGCAGTATTTAGGTCCATTACAATCTGTTGTCAGACCGATGCATAGCAGGTCCTGATTTGACACAATGTGAGGAGCTGCTGGGATGAGAACCGTGTGTTTTGCAATTGGAAATTGCATTCCTGTCCATTGTAGCTCATTGTCAGACCGGTGGATGACAGCTCCTGTTATGTCAGGGTCTGTGCAGCTGCAGGGATTGGATCAGTACGTTTTTAAATTTAAACGCTGCAATCGGGTCTGTTGACCGTTTTAAATTCCAGCTCACCGCAGCATCTCTCATTGTCTGTCCAACTGGCTTGAGTTGCACCTAAAGCTGCCTTTTGCTGGAGAAGCAGGTATGCGAGGTCGGAGGGCAAAAGTGAAGCACAAGGGGCGGGTATAATGCTGAGAGTTTTGCCCCTCACAGGGTATGAGTCTGTGTGTCTCTCTCTGTGGGTGAAAATAAGGATGTGTTCGTCAAGGGTGGGCACAAAACAGTGTGATCATTTCAAACTTCAGTCCCATTGCTGTGTCATTTAAGATCACTGGGAGAATCTCTTTGACATGTTCACTGCAAACATCCGAACATACAATGTTATGGGTCAAGACCTGGAATCTGGGACTAGAAAAGCTGGATGTCTTTGAGCCGCACTGCACGATGGGCTGAATGGTCGTTTCTCATTCTGCAAAACTTCAAAGACAAATTGAAATTAATGGGCAGATAAAAAATAATCAGAAAGAAAAAGACAAAAGCGGTATCACTGAGAATAAATGCGAATGCTTCTCTCACCTTCTCATGTTACCTCCTGGTTCAGATTCGGTTCTCTCACCGCCGCGGCACTGGTTCTATTCCCGGTCAGGGAATGGGTGTTGTGTTCTGTAAACATATCGTGGTAACCGTATTCCTGACCAATTTTCCTCAAACCAGCAAGTTCATTGGATTTGTCCCAATCGTTAATAAGATTAACATAAAACAGAGAGCTGCAGATGCTGGAAATCCGACACCAAAAACAAGAATTGAAGGAGAAACTCAGCAGGCCCAGCAACATGTGTGGAGAGAAGCAGGGTTAGTGTTTCAGAGAGACAGAACCAGGTTAGTTTTGCATTTCTATGTAATAGGGCCGAGAAAATGATCAGATTTATCTGTCAGAATGTTTATCAAAATCTCTCATTAGCTTACAGCGTTACAAATTCAAAAGGACTCTATCGGCTGTAATGCTGTTTTATTGCCCGGAGCTGCTGAAAGATTGTGCTTAAATGATTATTTCTTTTTCGATTCGTTTGTGTCAGTTCACAGCCATGTCGAAAGGAGAATTGGTCCTTTCAGTGTTTACATCAACATGTGTCTTCATTTCTGTCTCTTTCTCTGTGTATCCACTTGACCCTCTTCCACATTCTCCGACACTCTGTCTATCCATATCCCTCATTCCCATCTCTGTTCTTCAGAAAGCCTGACATTAGGAGACAGTTTGAGAGTGGAGCTGCTGAAAGGCTCTCTCCGCCCTGGCTGGACTGTGTAGAACTGGGCTCACATTCTCCAATTAATGTGTCCGTCCCTTCGTCCTGATTTCAGGAGACATTTCTTCCTCAATATATTGTCACACTGACAAATTCAAAATACAATACCTAATCCAACAGGACAAAAACACGATTACAATACAACTACAGGAGCACAATAATGTATTTACTGTTGGTGTGAAATGAATGAACGGCGACAGCAGAGAAGCGGGGGGATCAGATCGTGTTGTCTGTGTCATTACCAGATCATTCCCCAGCAGGTCTGCAGTGTCTCCTGCCTCACCTCGTTATTTCCACCCAACTGGGAAAGAAGCGTGGCTGGGGGTGGGCTGGAGTAACAGAGGAGCGGAAGCAGAAATGTTTGTGAAATAATTGAAATAAACTCCAGGTTCAATTAATAGTTAGAGAGAAATAAAAACTCACTCGTGGACTTAAACCAGGAATCATCAGCCGGATCACCGACTCAAACAGCATGCTGAATTGTTTGGTCTGAGATCATACACTTGCAACAAGTTGACGCAGTCACACATCAATACAATCAGCGATCACCGTTCAGATTTGAACGGAATTACCCCCATCTACTTTGCAAGTGCATTAACCAACTAAACCACATCACCAGGACATGAGCAGCTTCACTTACCGGTATGTGCAGTCCGGTAACCACCTGGTCACTAACTCCGAAATGTGTTTTCGGTATCACTGTTGCTCAGTGAGAATTGCAATCAACCTAAACTTTTGCCAAAACAGTTCACAGTCGAACATTCTTCACTGGAAATGGACAGAAATAAAAGACAATCTCCTTTTGCATTGGCTTCAACATGATTCTTTCCATCCCTCTAAACTGACAGTGTAAAGAGGATGTGTTCAACCTCTTGGCGTCCCTTCATCATATTAATGCACACTCTCAGGGAACCTCACACCAAGAGGAACAGGGTCATTGAGGTGAATTGGCCAGCTGTGGTGTTTGAGTCAGTGTAAACAGTGAAGGATGACCCGTGAACACCGACACTGACACCATCAGCTCCACCTTACATCCTGCCCCATGCCTCCCACTCATCTTTGCTGTTGTCATAAACCTGGTCCCTTTTTTTTCCAAACGTTGTTCCTTCTCTCAGGCATATTCTGTCCTTGATTATTTTTCAGATGGATAATAAAGCAGGCCAGGCTTACGATGAGACCGGATGGTACAGAGATGAAAAGGGTATGGAGAAGCCTTTTATTTAGATATAAACAGATGAGACTTCAGGCCAAAGTGGTCATCTTTTAGAAGTCACGTAAAAACAATGACTGCAGATGCTGGAAACCAGGTTCTGGATCAGTGGTGCTGGAAGAGCACAGCAGTTCAGGCAGCATCCAAAGTGCAGAGAAATCGACGTTTCAGGCAAAAGCCCTTCATCAGGAATAAAGGCAGAGAGCCTGAAGCGTGGGGAGATAAGCTAGAGGAGGGTGGGGGTGGGGAGAGAGTAGCATAGAGTACAATGGGTGAGTGGGGGAGGGGATGAGGGTGATAGGTCAGGGAGGAGAGGGTGTAGTGGATAGGTGGAAAAGGAGCTAGGCAGGTAGGGCAAGTCCGGACAAGTCATGGGGACAGCGCTGAGCTGGAAGTTTGGAACTAGGGTGAGGTGGGGGAAGGGAAAATGAGGAAACAGGTGAAGTCCACATTGATGCCCTGGGGTTGAAGTGTTCCGAAGCGGAAGATGAGGCATTCTTCCTCCAGGCGTCTGGTGGTGAGGGAGGGGCGGTGAAGGAGGCCCAGGACCTCCATGTCCTCGGCAGAGTGGGAGGGGGAGGTGAAATGCTGGGCCACGGGGCGGTATGGTTGATTGGTGGCCTGTGCAATGAAAGGAGAGTGGTCAGCTCTCTAGGTGAGCAGTTCAGTTCATTCCAGAACTGGTTGGAAGTTTAACAGTGAGCTGTGTGGAAACTCCCTGTTCTGCGCTTCTCACCTCAACCTGGAAGCATTTAACCTGTTTTTGTCCTCTGTTTAAAAGGGGGGGTGGTGGGTTGCTTATTGGGACTGTTGTGCATATTCGGAACAGCACGCTTAGGTCAAGTTTGGATAGACTGAGTTCTGTAGGGATTCCTAATTCTGCCGTTCGTGTTTCATGGTGTAATTTTGTGAATTATTTTATTCTCTCAGTTAAACCTGGTAGTCAACTTCGCTAACTGAATCTGGGTAATTGTAACTGTACACTTACCGATACAAATTCCAAAGCTATGGGCTGGGCTGCCTGCTCACGAATGTTTTGAGCGGTCTGTCCTAGTCCATAACACGGTTCACCGTTATTTCACTTCCCTGCTCCACGTTTCACCTTAAACCCGGCTGTTTGCAGATGTCCGAATAGACCCTCTCACTGTTAGAAACGCATTCCTGGGATATCGCTGTCACTCGATGGGATAGGACTCACTGCCCATCCCTAATTACTCCAGAGATTCGGGGAATACCCTAATGTCCCAGACACTTGAATCCCTCAGCGCGGTTGTACAGCCATGATACCGCTGGGGAGGGAGGTCCAGGATTTAGACCCAGCGACACTGAAGGGACAGCGATACATTTCCAACTCAGAAAGGTGAGATGATTGGAGGGGGATTTCTGGTGGTGGGTTCCCCGTGTATCTGCTGCCAGTGTCCTTCGAGTTCGATGCAAACAATCACTGGGCTGGTTCTGGCCAGAAACCACATGTGTCTTCTGTGTGCAACGAGGAACGGATTCTCATTCAGGTAATTCACACCAAGACAAATAAATCTTCATTCCCTGACTGGGAATCGTATCCAAGTCTGGACGATACAAATTCGGACTCTTCAGCAGGGACTCCCTCCCGTGCTGCTGACTGTAACCTTTGTGACCTGACTTACACACAGTTTTTTTGTTTAGATTAGATTCTCTACCGTGTGGAAACAGGCCCTTCGACCCAACAAGTCCACACTGCCCCTCCGAAGAGAAACCCACCCAAACCCGCTCCCCTACCCTCTATTTACCCCCTGGCTATCGCACCTAACACTGTGGTCAATTTAGCACGGCCAATTCCACTGACCTGCACATCTTTGGATTGTGGGTGGAAACCGGAGCACCCTGTCCCTGTCCTTTGGGTTATAACCACCTTCAGCAGCAATGCTTCTCTCTCCAAGTTTCCGAACAGTTCATGTTTTCGCCCTGGGATTCAATGTGAAGATAGTGGCGCTTTGATAAATTGATGTTGTTCAGGAGTAGCACTGAAAGAAGGTACAGAACAGCCTGATGATAACAAGGGCTCGTTCTGAGGCGATGGCTTGTGGTGAAGTGGCGCTATCTACAAATAGACAATAGACAATAGGTGCAGGAGTAGGCCATTCAGCCCTTCGAGCCTGCACCACCATTCAATATGATCATGGCTGATCATCCTTAATAAGTATCCTCTTCCTGCCTTATCTCCATAACCCTTGATTACACTATCCTTGAGAGCTCTATCCAACTCTTTCTTAAATGAATCCAGAGACTGGGCCTCCACTGCCCTCTGTGGCAGAGCATTCCACACAGCCACCACTTTCTGGGTGAAGACGTTTCTCCTCATCTCTCTCCTAAATGGTCTACCCCGTATTTTTAAGCTTATGTCCTCTGGTTCGGCACTCACCCATCAGCGGAAACATGTTTCCTGCCTCCAGAGTGTCCAATCCTTTAATAATCTTATGATGGGTCAGGGAACCCGTCTGATTCTAAGCAGCGTAATGGATAACGTGACCGCCTTCGCATCAGAAGGTTGTAGATTCGAGTCCTACCTGGCTTGGGAGCAATGAGAGCTTTATTCCGTATGCTTCCTTTTGCATTTCCGTTTCTGAGGTGATGGAATTGCATTCTTGCGTTTTGGATTTGAAAGTTGCATTTCAGCCCGTTGCAGCTCATTCTCACACAGGTGTATGTCAGCTTCTGAGGAGCTGTGGCGATTTCATCAGTGCTCTGTCGAATTTGAAAGCAGTATTTAGGTCCATTACAATCTGTTGTCAGACCGATGCATAGCAGGTCCTGATTTGACACAATGTGAGGAGCTGCTGGGATGAGAACCGTGTGTTTTGCAATTGGAAATTGCATTCCTGTCCATTGTAGCTCATTGTCAGACCGGTGTATGACAGCTCCTGTTATGTCAGGGTCTGTGCAGCTGCAGGGATTGGATCAGTACGTTTTTAAATTTAAAAGCTGCAATCGGGTCTGTTGACCGTTTTAAATTCCAGCTCACCGCAGCATCTCTCATTGTCTGTCCAACTGGCTTGAGTTACACCTAAAGCTGCCTTTTGCTGGAGAAGCAGGTATGCGAGGTCGGAGGGCAAAAGTGAAGCACAAGGGGCGGGTATAATGCTGAGAGTTTTGCCCCTCACAGGGTATGAGTCTGTGTGTCTCTCTCTGTGGGTGAAAATAAGGATGTGTTCGTCAAGGGTGGGCACAAAACAGTGTGATCATTTCAAACTTCAGTCCCATTGCTGTGTCATTTAAGATCACTGGGAGAATCTCTTTGACATGTTCACTGCAAACATCCGAACATACAATGTTATGGGTCAAGACCTGGAATCTGGGACTAGAAAAGCTGGATGTCTTTGAGCCGCACTGCACGATGGGCTGAATGGTCGTTTCTCATTCTGCAAAACTTCAAAGACAAATTGAAATTAATGGGCAGATAAAAAATAATCAGAAAGAAAAAGACAAAAGCGGTATCACTGAGAATAAATGCGAATGCTTCTCCCACCTTCTCATGTTACCTCCTGGTTCAGATTCGGTTCTCTCACCGCCGCGGCACTGGTTCTATTCCCGGTCAGGGAATGGGTGTTGTGTTCTGTAAACATAGAACATAGAACATAGAAGGATACAGCGCAGTACAGGCCCTTCGGCCCTCGATGTTGCGCCGACCGAATCCTACCTAACCTATACTAGCCCAATAACTTCCAAATGCCTATCCAATGCCCGCTTAAATGACCATAAAGAAGGAGAGTTCACCACTGATACGGGCAGGGCATTCCATGAACTCACAACCCGCTGTGTGAAGAATCTACCCCTAACATCTGTCCTATACCTACCACCCCTTAATTTAAAGCTATGTCCCCTAGTAACACCTGACTCCATTAGCGGTAAAAGGTTCTTAGTATCTACCCTATCTAAACCCCTAATCATCTTATACACTTCTATCAGATCTCCCCTAAACCTTCTCTTCTCCAATGAGAACAGCCCCAAGTGCCTCAGCCTTTCCTCATAAGATTTTCCTACCATTCCAGGCAACATCCTGGTAAACCTCCTCTGCACTCGTTCTAAAGCTTCCACATCCTTCCTATAGTATGGCGACCAAAACTGCACACAATACTCCAGATGAGGCCTCACCAGAGTCTTATACAACTGCAACATGACCTCAGGACTCCGGAACTCAATTCCTCTGCCAATAAAGCCCAGTACACCATATGCCTTCCTCACAGCACTATTTACCTGGGTGGCAACTTTCAGAGATCTGTGTACATGGACACCAAGATCCCTCTGCTCATCCACACTACCAAGTAGCCTACCATTAGCCCAGTAATCCATCATCTTGTTATTCCTACCAAAGTGAACGACTTCGCACTTAGCTACATTGAATTCCATTTGCCACATTTCCGCCCAGCTCTGCAACTTATCTATATCCCGCTGTAACCTACCACTTCCTTCCTCACTATCCACAACTCCACCGACTTTCGTGTCATCCGCAAACTTGCTTACCCAGCTTTCAAGTCCTTCCTCTAGATCATTTATAAAGATAACAAAAAGCAATGGTCCCAAAACAGATCCTTGTGGTACACCGCTAGTAACTGCGCTCCAAGATGAACATAATCCATCAACTACTACCCTCTGTCTCCTTCCAGCCAGCCAATTCCTAATCCAAACCTCTAATGTATCCTCAATGCCATACCTCCGAAGTTTTAGCATTAGCCTACCATGGGGAACCTTATCGAACGCCTTACTAAAATCCATATACACAACATCTACTGCTTTACCCTCATCCACTTCCTTGGTCACCTTCTCAAAGAACTCAATAAGGTTTGTGAGGCACGACCTGCCCTTCACAAAACCATGCTGGCTATCCCTGATCACGTTATTCCTACCCAGATGTTCATAAATCTTATCCCTTACAATTCTCTCTAAGACTTTGCCCACCAAAGAAGTCAGACTCACTGGCCTATAGTTGCTAGGGCTATCCCTACTCCCTTTCTTGAACAATGGGACCACATTCGCTATCCTCCAGTCCTCTGGTACTATTCCTGTTGACAACGACGACATAAAAATTCAGGCCAATGGCTCTGCTATCTCCTCCCTAGCTTCCCATAGGATCCTGGGGTAAATGCCATCAGGCCCAGGAGACTTATCTATATTCAACCTTTCCAATATTCCCAAAACCTCTTCCCTGCATATTTCCAGGGCATCCATTCTAATTATTTGTGATTCCATATTCACATCAGCAACAGTGTCCTGTTCCTGAGTGAATACTGATGAAAAGTACTGATTTAATGTCTCTCCAATCTCCTCCGCCTCCACACACAACTTCCCACTACTATCCTTGACTGGACCGATACCTACCCTAGTCATCCTTTTATTCTTGACATGCCTATAGAAAGCCTTTGGGTTTTCCCTAATCCTACCAGCTAAAGACTTTTCATGTCCCCTTCTCGCTTCTCTTAGCTCCCTCTTTAGCTCCTTCCTGGCTACCTTATAACTCTCAATCGCCCCTACTGAACCTTCACGCCTCATCTTTACATATGCCGCCTTCTTCCCTTTCACAAGGGACTCCAATTCCTTACTAAACCACGGCTGCCTCACAAGGCCCTTTACACCATGCCTGACTGGTACATACCTATCGAGGACACGCAGTAGCTGCTCCTTGAACACTCCCCACATCTCATTAGTGTTCTTCTCTTGAAGCCTGTTTTTCCAATCCACACATCCTAAGTCATGCCTCACTGCATCATAATTTCCCTGCCCCCAGCTATAGCTCTTGCCCTGCGGCACACGATTATCCCTCTCCATCACTAAAGTAAAAGTCACCGAGTTGTGTTCACTGTCCCCGAAGTGCTCACCTACCTCCAAGTCTAACACCTGGCCTGGTTCATTACCTAGAACCAAATCCAATATAGCCTCCCCTCTTGTTGGCCTGAAGACATATTGTGTCAGGAAACCCTCCTGCACACATTGTACAAACACCGACCCATCTAATGAACTCGAGCTATAGCTCTCCCAGTCAATATCTGGGAAGTTAAAGTCCCCCATAACAACCACCCTGCTACCTTCACTCTTTTCCTGAATCATCCTCGCAATATTATCCTCTACTTCTCTAGGACTATTAGGAGGCCTGTAGAAAACACCTAACAGGGTGACCTCACCTTTCCTATTTCTAACCTCAGCCCAAACTACCTCAGATGGCAAGTCCTCTTCCATCGTCCATTCCACTGCTGTGATACTGTCTTTGACAAGTAATGCCACGCCTCCCCCTTTTTTACCCCCATGTCTGATCCTACTAAAACATTTGAACCCGGGAACGTGCAACAGCCATTCTTGTCCCTGTTCTACCCACGTCTCTGCAATGGCCACAACATATCGTGGTAACCGTATTCCTGACCAATTTTCCTCAAACCAGCAAGTTCATTGGATTTGTCCCAATCGTTAATAAGATTAACATAAAACAGAGAGCTGCAGATGCTGGAAATCCGACACCAAAAACAAGAATTGATGGAGAAACTCAGCAGGCCCAGCAACATGTGTGGAGAGAAGCAGGGTTAGTGTTTCAGAGAGACAGAACCAGGTTAGTTTTGCATTTCTATGTAATAGGGCCGAGAAAATGATCAGATTTATCTGTCAGAATGTTTATCAAAATCTCTCATTAGCTTACAGCGTTACAAATTCAAAAGGACTCTATCGGCTGTAATGCTGTTTTATTGCCCGGAGCTGCTGAAAGATTGTGCTTAAATGATTATTTCGTTTTCGATTCGTTTGTGTCAGTTCACAGCCATGTCGAAAGGAGAATTGGTCCTTTCAGTGTTTACATCAACATGTGTCTCCATTTGTGTCTCTTTCTCTGTGTATCCACCTGACCCTCTTCCACATTCTCCGACTCTCTGTCTGTCCATATCCCTCATTCCCCATCTCTGTTCTTCACAAAGCCTGACATTAGGAGACAGTTTGAGAGTGGAGCTGCTGAAAGGCTCTCTCCGCCCTGGCTGGACTGTGTAGAACTGGACTCACATTCTCCAATTAATATGTCCGTCCCTTCGACCTGAGATCAGGAGACATTTCTTCCTCAATATATTATCACACTTACAAATTCAAAATACAATACCTAATCCAACAGGACAAAAACACAATTACACTACAGCTATAGGAGCGCAATAATGTATTTACTGTTGGTGTGAAATGAATGAACGGCAACAGCAGACAATCAGGGGGGATCAGACCGTGTTGTTTGTGTCATTACCAGATCATTCCCCAGCAGGTCTGCAGTGTCTCCTGCCTCACCTCGTTATTTCCACCAAACTGGGAAAGAAGCGTGGCTGGGGGTGGGTTGGAGTAACAGAGGAGCGGAAGCAGAAATGTTTGTGAAATAATTGAAATAAACTCCACGTTCAATTAATAGTTAGAGAGAAATAAAACTCACTCGTGGAATGAAACCAGGAATCATCAGCCGGATCACCGACTCAAACAGCATGCTGAATTGTTTGGTCGGAGATCATACACTTGCAACAAGTTGACACAGTCACACATCAATACAATCAGCGATCACCGTTCAGATTTGAACGGAATAACCCCCATCTACTTTGCAAGTGCATTAACCAACTAAACCACATCACCAGGACATGAGCAGCTTCACTTACCGATATGTGCAGTCCGGTAACCACCTGGTCACTAAGTCCGAAATGTGTTTTCGGTATCACTGTTGCTCAGTGAGAATTGCAATCAACCTAAACTTTTGCCAAAACAGTTCACAGCTGAACATTCTTCACTGGAAATGGACAGAAATAAAAGACAATCTCCTTTAGCCTTGGCTTCAACATGATTCTTTCCATCCCTCTAAACTGACAGGGTAAAGAGGATGTGTTCAACCTCTTGGCGTCCCTTCATCATATTAATGCACACTCTCAGGGAACCTCACACCAAGAGGAACAGGGTCATTGAGGTGAATTGGCCAGCTGTGGTGTTTGAGTCAGTGTAAACAGTGAAGGATGACCCATGAACACCGACACTGACACCATCAGCTCCACCTCACATCCTGCCCCATGCCTCCCACTCATCTTTGCTGTTGTCATAAACATGGTCCCTTTTTTTCCAAACGTTGTTCCTTCTCTCAGGCATATTCTGTCCTTGATTATTTTTCAGATGGATAATAAAGCAGGCCAGGCTTACGATGAGACCGGTTTGGTACAGAGATGAAAAGGGTTTTGAGAAGCCTTTTATTTAGATATAAACAGATGAGACTTCAGGCCAAAGTGGTCATCTTTTAGAAGTCACGTAAAAACAATGACTGCAGATGCTGGAAACCAGGTTCTGGATCAGTGGTGCTGGAAGAGCACAGCAGTTCAGGCAGCATCCAAAGTGCAGAGAAATCGATGTTTCAGGCAAAAGCCCTTCATCAGGAATAAAGGCAGAGAGCCTGAAGCGTGGGGAGATAAGCGAGAGGAGGGTGGGGGTGGGGAGAGAGTAGCATAGAGTACAATGGGTGAGGGGGGGAGGGGATGAGGGTGATAGGTCAGGGAGGAGAGGGTGTAGTGGATAGGTGGAAAAGGAGCTAGGCAGGTAGGGCAAGTCCGGACAAGTCATGGGGACAGTGCTGAGCTGGAAGTTTGGAACTAGGGTGAGGTGGGGGAAGGGGAAATGAGGAAACAGGTGAAGTCCACATTGATGCCCTGGGGTTGAAGTGTTCCGAGACGGAAGATGAGGCGTTCTTCCTCCAGGCGTCTGGTGGTGAGGGAGCGGCGGTGAAGGAGGGCCAGGACCTCCATGTCCTCGGCAGATTGGGAGGGGGAGTTGAAATGTTGGGCCACGGGGCGGTGTGGTTGATTGGTGGCCTGTGCAATGAAAGGAGAGTGGTCAGCTCTCTAGCTGAGCAGTTCAGTTCAGTCCAGAACTGGTTGGAAGTTTAACAGTGAGCTGTGTGGAAACTCCCTGTTCTGCGCTTCTCACCTCAACCTGGAAGCATTTGACCTGTTTTTGTCCTCTGTTTTAAAGGGGGGTTGCTTATTGGGACTGTTGTGTATATTCGGAACAGCAAGCTTAGGTTAACTTTGGATAGATTGAGTTCTGTAGGGATTCCTAATTCTGTCGTTCGTGTTTCATGGTGTAATTTTGTGAATTATTTTATTCTCTGATTTAAACCTGGTAGTCAACTTCGCTAACTGAATCTGGGTAATTGTAAATGTACACTTACCAATACAAATTCCAAAGCTATGGGCTGGGCTGCCTGCTCACGAATGTTTTGAGCGGTCTGTCCTAGTCCATAACACGGTTCACCGTTATTTCACTTCCCTGCTCCACGTTTCAACTTAAACCCGGCTGTTTGCAGATGTCCGAATAGACCCTCTCACTGTTAGAAACGCATTCCTGGGATATCGCTGTCACTCAGTGGGATAGGACTCACTGCCCATCCCTAATTACTCCAGAGATTCAGGGAATACCCTAATGTCCCGGACACTTGAATCCCTCAGCGCGGTTGTACAGCCATGATACCGCTGGGAAGGGAGGTCCAGGATTTAGACCCAGCGACACTGAAGGGACAGCGGTACATTTCCAACTCAGAACGGTGAGATGATTGGAGGGGGATTTCCGGTGGTCGGTTCCCCGTGTATCTGCTGCCAGTGTTCTTCGAGTTCGATGCAAACAATCACTGGGCTGGTTCTGGCCAGAAACCACATGTGTCTTCTGTGTGCAACGAGGAACGGATTCTCATTCAGGCAATTCACACCAAGACAAATAAATCTTCATTCCCTTACTGGGAAACGTATCCAAGTCTGGACGATGCAAACACGGACTCTTCAGCAGGGACTCCCTTCCGTGCTGCTGACTGTAACCTTTGTGACCTGACTTACACACAGTTTTTTTGTTTAGATTAGATTCTCTACCGTGTGGAAACAGGCCCTTCGACCCAACAAGTCCACACTGCCCCTCCGAAGAGAAACCCACCCAAACCCGCTCCCCTACCCTCTATTTACCCCCTGGCTATCGCACCTAACACTGTGGTCAATTTAGCACGGCCAATTCCACTGACCCGCACATCTTTGGATTGTGGGTGGAAACCGGAGCACCCTGTCCCTGTCCTTTGGGTTATAACCACCTTCAGCAGCAATGCTTCTCTCTCCAAGTTTCCGAACAGTTCATGTTTTCGCCCTGGGATTCAATGTGAAGATAGTGGCGCTTTGATAAATTGATGTTGTTCAGGAGTAGCACTGAAAGAAGGTACAGAACAGCCTGATGATAACAAGGGCTCGTTCTGAGGCGATGGCTTGTGGTGAAGTGGCGCTATCTACAAATAGACAATAGACAACAGGTGCAGGAGTAGGCCATTCAGCCCTTCGAGCCTGCACCACCATTCAATATGATCATGGCTGATCATCCTTAATTAGTATCCTCTTCCTGCCTTATCTCCATAACCCTTGATTCCACTATCCTTGAGAGCTCTATCCAACTCTTTCTTAAATGAATCCAGAGACTGGGCCTCCACTGCCCTCTGGGGCAGAGCATTCCACACAGCCACCACTTTCTGGGTGAAGACGTTTCTCCTCATCTCTCTCCTAAATGGTCTACCCCGTATTTTTAAGCTTGTGTCCTCTGGTTCGGCACTCACCCATCAGCGGAAACATGTTTCCTGCCTCCAGAGTGTCCAATCCTTTAATAATCTTATGATGGGTCAGGGAACCCGTCTGATTCTAAGCAGCGTAATGGATAACGTGACCAACTTCGCATCAGAAGGTTGTAGATTCGAGTCCTACCTGGCTTGGGAGCAATGAGAGCTTTATTCCGCATGCTTCCTTTTGCATTTCCGTTTCTGAGGTGATGGAATTGCATTCTTGCGTTTTGGATTTGAAAGTTGCATTTCAGCCCGTTGCAGCTCATTCTCACACAGGTGTATGTCAGCTTCTGAGGAGCTGTGGGGATTTCATCAGTGCTCTGTCGAATTTGAAAGCAGTATTTAGGTCCATTACAATCTGTTGTCAGACCGATGCATAGCAGGTCCTGATTTGACACAATGTGAGGAGCTGCTGGGATGAGAACCGTGTGTTTTGCAATTGGAAATTGCATTCCTGACCATTGTAGCTCATTGTCAGACCGGTGGATGACAGCTCCTGTTATGTCAGGGTCTGTGCAGCTGCAGGGATTGGATCAGTACGTTTTTAAATTTAAAAGCTGCAATCGGGTCTGTTGACCGTTTTAAATTCCAGCTCACCGCAGCATCTCTCATTGTCTGTCCAACTGGCTTGAGTTGCACCTAAAGCTGCCTTTTGCTGGAGAAGCAGGTATGCGAGGTCGGAGGGCAAAAGTGAAGCACAAGGGGCGGGTATAATGCTGAGAGTTTTGCCCCTCACAGGGTATGAGTCTGTGTGTCTCTCTCTGTGGGTGAAAATAAGGATGTGTTCGTCAAGGGTGGGCACAAAACAGTGTGATCATTTCAAACTTCAGTCCCATTGCTGTGTCATTTAAGATCACTGGGAGAATCTCTTTAACATGTTCACTGCAAACATCCGAACATACAATGTTATGGGTCAAGACCTGGAATCTGCGACTAGAAAAGCTGGATGTCTTTGAGCCGCACTGCACGATGGGCTGAATGGTCGTTTCTCATTCTGCAAAACTTCAAAGACAAATTGAAATTAATGGACAGATAAAAAATAATCAGAAAGAAAAAGACAAAAGCGGTATCACTGAGAATAAATGCGAATGCTTCTCCCACCTTCTCATGTTACCTTCTGGTTCAGATTCGGTTCTCTCACCGCCGCGGCACTGGTTCTATTCCCGGTCAGGGAATGTGTGTTGTGTTCTGTAAACATATCGTGGTAACCGTATTCCTGACCAATTTTCCTCAAACCAGCAAGTTCATTGGATTTGTCCCAATCGTTAATAAGATTAACATAAAACAGAGAGCTGCAGATGCTGGGAATCCGAAACCAAAAACAAGAATTGATGGAGAAACTCAGCAGGCCCGGCAACATGTGTGGAGAGAAGCAGGGTTAGTGTTTCAGAGAGACAGAACCAGGTTAGTTATACATTTCTATGTAATAGGGCCGAGAAAATGATCAGATTTATCTGTCAGAATGTTTATCAAAATCTCTCATTAGCTTACAGCGTTACAAATTCAAAAGGACTCTACCGGCTGTAATGCTGTTTCTATTGCCCCGAGCTGCTGAAAGGCTGTGTTCAAATGATTATTTATTTTTGTCGTTTAGTTTCTGTCAGTTCACAGCCATGTCGAAAGGAGAATTGGTCCTTTCAGTGTTTACTTCAACATGTCTCGATTTGTGTCTCTTTCTCTGTGTATCCACCTGACCCTCTTCCACATTCTTCGACTCTCTGTCTGTCCATATCCCTTATTCCCCATCTCTGTTCTTCACAAAGCCTGACATTAGGAGACAGTTTGAGAGTGGAGCTGCTGAAAGGCTCTCTCCACCCTGGCTGGACTGTGTAGAACTGGGCTCACATTCTCCAATTAATGTGTCTGTCCCTTCGACCTGAGGTCAGGAGACATTTCTTCCTCAATATATTATCACACTTACAAATTCAAAATACAATACCTAATCCAACAGGAAAAAAACACAATTACACTACAGCTATAGGAGCACAATGGTGTATTCACTGTTGGTGTGAAATGAATTAACGGTGACAGCAGAGAATCAGGGGGGATCAGACCGTGTTGTTTGTGTCATTACCAGATCATTCCCCAGCAGGTCTGCAGTGTCTCCTGCCTCACCTCGTTATTTCCACCCAAACTGGGAAAGAAGCGTGGCTGGGGGTGGGCTGGAGTAACAGAGGAGCGGAAGCAGAAATGTTTGTGAAACAATTGAAATAAACTCCAGGTTCAATTAATAGTTAAAGAGAAATAAAAACTCACTCGTGGACTTAAACCATGAATCATCAGCCGGATCATCGACTCAAACAGCATGCTGAATTGTTTGATCGGAGATCATACACTTGCAACAAGTTGACACAGTCACACATCAATACAATCAACGATCACCGTTCAGATTTGAACGGAATAACCCCCATCTACTTCGCCGGTGCATTAACCAACTAAACCAACAGCACCAGGACATGAGCAGCTTCACTTACCGATATGTGCAGTCCGGTAACCACCTGGTCACTAAGTCCGAAATGTGTTTTCGGTATCACTCTTGCTCAGTGAGAATTGCAATCAACCTAAACTTTTGCCAAAACAGTTCACAGCCGAACATTCTTCACTGGAAATGGACAGAAATAAAACACAATCTCCTTTTGCATTGGCTTCAACATGATTCTTTCGATCCCTCTAAACTGACAGGGTAAAGAGGATGTGTTCAACCTCTTGGCGTCCCTTAATCATATTAACACACACTCTCAGGGAACCTCACACCAAGAGGAACAGGGTCATTGAGGTGAATTGGTCAGCTGTGGTGTTTGAGTCAGTGTAAACAGTGAAGGATGACCCGTGAACACCGACACTGACACCATCAGCTCCACCTCACATCCTGCCCCATGCCTCCCACTCATCTTTGCTGTTGTCATAAACCTGGTCCCTTTTTTTTCCAAACGTTGTTCCTTCTCTCAGGCATATTCTGTCCTTGATTATTTTTCAGATGGATAATAAAGCAGGCCAGGCTTACGATGAGACCGGTTTGGTACAGAGATGAAAAGGGTTTTGAGAAGCCTTTTATTTAGACATAAACAGATGAGACTTCAGGCCAAAGTGGTCATCTTTTAGAAGTCACGTAAAAACAATGACTGCAGATGCTGGAAACCAGGTTCTGGATCAGTGGTGCTGGAAGAGCACAGCAGTTCAGGCAGCATCCAAAGTGCAGAGAAATCGACATTTCGGGCAAAAGCCCTTCATCAGGAATAAAGGCAGTGAGCCTGAAGCGTGGGGAGATAAGCTAGAGGAGGGTGGGGGTGGGGAGAGAGTAGCATAGAGTGCAATGGGTGAGTGGGGGAGGGGATGAAGGTGATCGGTCAGGGAGGAGAGGGTGGAGTGGATAGGTGGAAAAGGAGCTAGGCAGGTAGGGCAAGTCCGGACAAGTCATGGGGACAGTGCTGAGCTGGAAGTTTGGAACTAGGGTGAGGTGGGGGAAGGGGAAATGAGGAAACTGTTGAAGTCCACATTGATGCCCTGGGGTTGAAGTGTTCCGAGGCGGAAGGTGAGGCGTTCTTCCTCCAGGCGTCTGGTGGTGAGGGAGCGGTGGCGAAGGGGGCCCAGGACCTCCATGTCCTCGGTAGAGTGGGAGGGGGAGGTGAAATGCTGGGCCACGGGGCGGTGTGGTTGATTGGTGGCCTGTGCAATGAAAGGAGAGTGGTCAGCTCCCTAGCTAAGCAGTTCAGTTCAGTCCAGAACTGGTTGGAAGTTTAACAGTGAGCTGTGTGGAAACTCCCTGTTCTGCGCTTCTCACCTCAACCTGGAAATATTTGATCTGTTTTTGTCCTCTGTTTTAAAGGGTGGTTGCTTATTGGGACTGTTGTGTGTATTCGGAACAGCACGCTTAGGTCAAGTTTGGATATACTGAGTTCTGTAGGGATTCCTAATTCTGTCGCTCGTGTTTCATGGTGTAATTTTGTGAATGATTTTATTCTCTGATTTAAACCTGGTAGTCAACTTCGCTAACTGAATCTGGGTAATTGTAACTGTACACTTACCGATACAAATTCCAAAGCTATGGGCTGGGCTGCCTGCTCACGAATGTTTTGAGCGGTCTGTCCTAGTCCATAACACGGTTCACCGTTATTTCACTTCCCTGCTCCACGTTTCACCTTAAACCCGGCCGTTTGCAGATGTCCGAATAGACCCTATCACTGTTAGAAACGCATTCCTGGGATATCGCTGTCACTCAGTGGGATAGGACTCACTGCCCATCCCTAATTACTCCAGAGATGCAGGGAATACCTTAATGTCCCGGACACTTGAATCCCTCGGCGCGTTTGTACAGCCATGATACCGCTGGGAAGGGAGGTCCAGGATTTAGACCCAGCGACACTGAAGGGACAGCGATACATTTCCAACTCAGAAAGGTGAGATGATTGGAGGGGGATTCCCGGTGGTCGGTTCCCCGTGTATCTGCTCCCAGTGTCCTTCGAGATCGATGCAAACAATCACTGGGCTGATTCTGGCAGAAACCACATGCGTTTTCAATGTGCAACGAGGAACGGATTCTCATTCAGGCAATTCACACCAAGACAAATAAATCTTCATTCCCTGACTGGGAATCGTATCCAAGACTGGGCGATACAAATTCGGACTCTTCAGCAGGGACTCCCTCCCGTGCTGCTGACTGTAACTTTTGTGACCTGACTTACACACAGTCTTTTTGTTTAGATTAGATTCTCTATCGTGTGGAAACAGGCCCTTCGGCCCAACAAGTCCACATTGCCCCTCCGAAGAGAAACCCACCCAAACCCATTCTCCTACCCTCTATTTACCACCTGACTATCGCACCTAACACTGTGGTCAATTTAGCACGGCCAATTCCACTGACCTGCTCATCTTTGGATTGTGGGAGGAAACCCTGTCCCTGTCCTTTGGGTTATAACCACCTTCAGCAGCAATGCTTCTCTCTGCAAGTTTCCGAACAGTTCATGTTAGCGCCCTCGGATTCATCGCGGAGGTGACCCTGGCAAGTTGTCAATATGTAGTGTAAACACGGACTTCGGTCAGAAACACCCAGACACACCATGTACCGATATTTATATCTTTCAAAAACTGAGGCAATTGAATTCAAACAAATGCAGAACGATGCTCTTCCCTCAGCTCCACAGACAGAGGAACTCGGGAAAGCAGCGGCGTGACATGGTTCTATAGGTATAGCTGAGTGATTGCACTTATAACCAGGCAATCCCGTTTCTTATTGCGGTGTGGAATCCTGCTGCCGGTGGCTGAAGGCAGAGCAAGAGGGAGTTTGTTTCGCATCTCTGTGTTTGGGATTCCAATCCCGGCGGGAAAACACTTCTTCCAGGCGCAACACCGAGGGCCGAAGGGCCTGTACTGTGCTGTATTTTTCTATGTTCTATGAAACCTGAGGGCCAACTTTTATACACAAAGACCGATAAGCATATAGAATTAGCTGCCAGTGGAAGTGGTTGAGGGAGAAACATTAACAATATTTAAAAGGTATTTGGACAAATACATGCACAGGAATTGTTCAGAAGGATAAAGGGCCAAGTGCAGGGAAATAAGATTATCGTGGAAGGATAATTTGGTTGGCATGGATCAGTTTGAGCCAAAGCCCTGTCTCTGTGATGTGCAACTCTCACACTCTCGGACACAAATCAGATACCAGAAATGTTGGAGAATGCAAATTTTACTGAGTGGGGGAACTGAGGCTGATCAATATTAGTGAAGAAATGTTGCTTTGATAATTGCGGGGATGGACGGTGGATCAACCCACAGGGCCTGATAATCTACATCCAAGCGTACTTCACAAAGTGGTTCCAGCAATAGATAATGCATTCACTGCCAGGATTGTCTACATTCCGATACAGTCCCTGCAGACTGGAGAGCAGCTGATATCACTCGAATATTAAAAAATGGAGACATTGTCTTTGTTTTCTCTATAATCCTGAAATTTCCTGCGGTAGTTCGGAGTTCAACTGAGCCTCTCTTCGGGCGGAGTGTGTCCCCATGATGCATCGTACAATAAACTGATTAATACTCAAGGTCTGCCTGCAGTGATTTTCTACAGCAGCGCGTGTGTTTAATTATGTAACTGCATATACATTTCTGTGTCTATTGCCATGTAAGCACATCATATTGCCACGAAACCACTTTGGGTGTCAGAGGTCACCGGCATGCTCTCGTCGTTGGAAGATGCTCACGTGTATTTCAGATAATGTGCTTTCATGCAATGCAGTTTTCCTGCTTGATGAAGAGATGGTATACTAGCCTTCATTGTGAGAGGTTGAGTCCAGGAGCAGGGATGTGTTGTCGCCTTGGTGAGGCCACACCTCCAATATTGTTTGCCGTTTTGGTCTCCTTTTCTGAGGAATGTATTATCTATCCTGTCTAGTCCTGTTAAGATTTTATAAGTCTCTATGAGATTCCTTCCTCATCCGTCTGAACTCGGGAGGAAACAATCCTAACGCAGTTAATCTCTCCTCATACGTCAGCCCCACCATCCCCTCAACCAGCCTGGTAACCCTTCACTGCACTCCCTCAAGAGCAAGACCATATTATTCTTCATCATTCTTGAAGCAGATCCTTTGCCTGACTGTAGAAAATCTCACCATGCAGAAAGTAAATTCACAAGTCACATGCATCCATTCCGCACTCATGCTCGGGCACACTTGTTTGATAATTTAGGGACTCTGCATTTGAGAGGACGCAGAATGTGCGAATTTGTAACGTCACCTCCAAACCTCAGCATAGCAACTGGGATAATCTCGTCCACATCCCAATTACACCCAACATGTCTTTCACTCCTCCCTCTTCATCTTCCAGGGCTGTATAATTCCTTGCAAGCACATCTGTGCCTCTCGGTTGTCCAGACTGAAATAAAGAGTATTGTTGTGACAAGATCTGCTGTTGGAATTGCTGAGGGAACTCAGCAGGAGCGGCAGTGCCTGAGGGAGGAAACGGAATTCTCATAAATTTCCGTAGAAATTCTGAAACGGCGTCTCTGATTCTCTCTCCACAGATGCGGCCAGACCGGATGATTTTTTGTTTTCCTGCAGTTTCTGCTTTTGCTTTTAGCTGAATGTCTATTCCATTGACCGGAATGATACACCCAGACACACCATGTACCGATATTTATATCTTTCAAAAACTGAGGCAATTGAATTCAAACAAATGCAGAACGATGCTCTTCCCTCAGCTCCACAGACAGAGGAACTCGGGAAAGCAGCGGCGTGACATGGTTCTATAGGTATAGCTGAGTGATTGCACTTATAAACAGGAAATCCCGTTTCTTATTGCGGTGTCGAATCCTGCTGCCGGTGGCTGAAGGCAGAGCAAGAGGGAGTTTGTTTCGCATCTCTGTGTTTGGGATTCCAATCCCGGCGGGAAAACACTTCTTCCAGGTCACAAGTGGCGTCAATCTCCAATGCACTCCCTGAACAGCTCGGATTCACCCGTGCACCCTGATGAAGGGCTTATGCCCGAAACGTCGAATTTCCTATTCCTTGGATGCTGCCTGACCTGCTGTGCTTTAACCAGCAACACATTTTCAGCTGTGATCTCCTGCATCTGCAGACCTCATTTTTCACCCGTGCATTGCCAGCTTTGTGTGAATTGGTGTATTTCCAGATTCCTGACTAGAGTTTTCTCGCTGAATTTGGTCAAGGCATTGACTGGAATAGACCATGATTCAATGTATGAAAGTACATTTCACTGGGGTAGAACCGAAACCCGCATAGTGACTGTGAATAAAACAGTGGAAACTCTCAGCACAGGAACAAGAGACACTGAAGCAGACACATGAGGACAAATATCTTTTCTCTGTCAGTGAAAGGCGCTGCTTCACAAAGGGGAGACTTCGAGGTGAAGCAGTGACGGTGATAATTTCTGCTGATTATTCACCCGATGAAGGCCGTTTCTGACCGAAGTCCGTGTTTACATTACATACTGACAACCTGTCAGCGCCAGCACAGCGATTGGGGCCAGTAGCGTAATGGATAACGCGTCTGACTTCGGATCAGGAGATTGTAGGTTCGAGTCCTACCTGGCTCGGGGCCGTGGTGCCCTTTATTGCGCATGCTTCCTGTTGCATTGCCATTTCTGACTTGCTTGGAGATGCTGGCATTGGATTCCTGCGTTTGGGAATTTAAAAGCTGCATTTCAGCCCGTTGCAGCTCATTCTCACACCGGTGTATGTCAGCTCCTGGTTTTACACTATGTGAGCAGCTGCTGGGATGAGAACCGCGTGTTCCATAGCCCTTAATTCCTTCTGACATCAAGAATTTATCAATCTCTGCCTTGAAGACATTTAGCGTCCCGGCCTCCACTGCACTCTGTGACAATGAATTCCACAGGCCCACCACTCTCTGGCTGAAGAAATGTCTCCGCATTTCTATTCTGAATTGACCCTCTCTAATTCTAATGCTGCGTCCACAGGTCCTAGTCTCAGGACTAGAAGGTGTCAGTCTCATGTTTGGATGGAAATCATATAAGGAAATGGAGTACTGGGCTAATGGTCGGATACTTGGTAGTGTGGATGAGCAGTGGGATCTTGGTGTCCATGTACACAGATCTCTGAAAATTGCCACCCAGGTAAATAGTGCTGTGAAGAGGCATATGGTGTACTGGCTTTTATTGGTAGAGGAATTGAGTTCCGGAGTCCTGAGGTCATGTTGCAGTTGTATAAGACTCTGGTGCAGCCGCATCTGGAGTATTGTGTGCAGTTTTGGTCGCCATACTATAGGAAAGATGTGAAGGTACTGGAACGGGTGCAGAAGAGGTTTACCAGGATGTTACCTGGTATGGTAGGAAGATCGTATTAGGAAAGATTGAGGCACTTGGGGGTGATTTCTTTGGAGAAAAGAAGGTTTAGGGGTGACTTGATAGAGGTGTGCAAGATGATTAGGGGTTTAGGTAGGGTTGACCATAAGAACCTTTTTCCACGTATGGAGTCAGATATTACGAGGGGGCATAGCTTTAAATTAATGGTGGTAACTATAGGACTGATGTTAGGAGTAGATTCTTTACTCAGCGAGTCATGAGTTCATGGAATGCCCTGCCAGTAGCAGTGGTGGACTCTCCCTCTTTATGGGCATTTAAACGGGCATTGGATAAGCATATGGAGGATAGTGGGCTAGTGTAGGTTAGGTGGGCTTGGATCGGCGCAACACCGAGGGCTGAAGGACCTGCACTGTGCTGTATTTTACTATGTTCTATGTTCTATGAAACCTGAGGGCCAACTTTTATACACTAAGACCGATAAGCATATAGAATGAGCTGCCAGCGGAAGTGGTTGAGGGAGAAACATTAACAATATTTAAAAGGTATTTGGACAAATACATGCACAGGAATTGTTCAGAAGGATAAAGGGCCAAGTGCAGGGAAATAAGATTATCGTGGAAGGATAATTTGGTTGGCATGGATCAGTTTGAGCTAAAGCCCTGTCTCTGTGATGTGCAACTCTCACACTCTCGGACACAAATCAGATACCAGAAATGTTGGAGAATGCAAATTTTACTGAGTTGGGGAACTGAGGCTGATCAATATTAGTGAAGAAATGTTGCTTTGATAATTGCGGGGATGGACGGTGGATCAACCCACAGGGCCTGATAGTCTACATCCAAGCGTACTTCACAAAGTGGTTCCAGCAATAGATAATGCATTCACTGCCAGGATTGTCTACATTCTGATACAGTCCCTGCAGACTGGAGAGCAGCTGATATCACTCGAATATTAAAAAATGGAGACATTGTCTTTGTTTTCTCTATAATCCTGAAATTTCCTGCGGTAGTACCGAGTTCTACTGAGACTCTCTTCGGGCGGAGTGTGTCCCCATGATGCATCGTACAATAAACTGATTAATACTCAAGGTCTGCCTGCAGTGATTTTCTACAGCAGCGCGGGTGTTTAATTATGTAACTGCACATACATTTCTGTGTCTATTGCCATGTAAGCACATCATATTGCCATGAAACCACTTTGGGTGTCAGAGGTCACCGGCATGCTCTCGTCGTTGGAAGATGCTCACGTGTATTTCAGATAATGTGCTTTCCATGCAATGCAGCTTTCCTGCTTGATGAAGAGATGGTATACTAGCCTTCATTGTGAGAGGTTGAGTCCAGGAGCAGGGATGTGTTGTCGCCTTGGTGAGGCCACACCTCCAATATTGTATGCCGTTTTGGTCTCCTTTTCTGAGGAATGTATTATCTATCCTGTCTAGACCTGTTAAGATTTTATAAGTCTCTATGAGATTCCTTCCTCATCCGTCTGAACTCGGGAGGAAACAATCCTAACGCAGTTAATCTCTCCTCATACGTCAGCCCCACCATCCCCTGAACCAGCCGGGTAACCCTTCACTGCACTCCCTCAAGAGCAAGACCATATTATTCTTCATCATTCTTGAAGCAGATCCTTTGCCTGACTGTAGAAAATCTCACCATGCAGAAAGTAAATTCACAAGTCACATGCATCCATTCCGCACTCATGCCCGGGCACACTTGTTTGATCATTTAGGGACTCTGCATTTGAGAGGACGCAGAATGTGCGAATTTGTAACGTCACCTCCAAATCTCAGCATAGCAACTGGGATACTCTCGTCCACATCTCAATTACACCCAACATGTCTTTCACTCCTCCCTCTTCATCTTCCAGGGCTGTATAATTCCTTGCAAGCACATCTGTGCCTCTCGGTTGTCCAGACTGAAATAAAGA
Organism: Hemiscyllium ocellatum; assembly: GCF_020745735.1. Lineage (NCBI taxonomy): Eukaryota > Metazoa > Chordata > Chondrichthyes > Orectolobiformes > Hemiscylliidae > Hemiscyllium > Hemiscyllium ocellatum. Next base: position 265,133 of record NW_026867601.1, read on the forward strand.
GTATTGTTGTGACAAGATCTGCTGTTGGAATTGCTGAGGGAACTCAGCAGGAGCGGCAGTGCCTGAGGGAGGAAACGGAATTCTCATAAAGTTCCGTAGAAATTCTGAAACGGAGTCTCTGATTCTCTCTCCACAGATGCGGCCAGACCGGATGATTTTTTGTTTTCCTGCAGTTTCTGCTTTTGCTTTTAGCTGAATGTCTATTCCATTGACCGGAATGATACACCCAGACACACCATGTACCGATATTTATATCTTTCAAAAACTGAGGCAATTGAATTCAAACAAATGCAGAACGATGCTCTTCCCTCAGCTCCACAGACAGAGGAACTCGGGAAAGCAGCGGCGTGACATGGTTCTATAGGTAAAGCTGAGTGATTGCACTTATAAACAGGCAATCCCGTTTCTTTTTGCGGTGTCTCGCTGAATTTGGTCAAGGCATTGACTGGAATAGACCATGATTCAATGTATGAAAGCACATTTCACTGGGGTGGAACCTAAACCCGCATAGTGACTGGGAATAAAACAATGGAAACTCTCAGCACAGGAACAAGAGACACTGAAGCAGACACATGAGGACAAATATCTTTTCTCTGTCAGTGAAAGGCCCTGCTTCACAAAGGGGAGACTTCGAGGTGAAGCAGTGACGGTGATAATTTCTGCTGATTATTCACCCGATGATTGCCGTTTCTGACCGAAGTCCGTGTTTAAATTACATACTGACAACCTGTCTGCACCAGCCCGGCGTTTGGGGCCAGTAGCGTAATGGACAACGCGTCTGACTTCGTATCCGAAGGTTGTAGGTTCGAGTCCTACCTGGCTCGGGGCTGTGGCGCTCTTTATTGCGCATGCTTCCTGTTGCATTGCCATTTCTGAGTTGTTTGGAGATGCTGGCATTGGATTCGTGCGTTTGTGAATTTGAAAGTTGCATTTCAGCCCGTTGCAGCTCATTCTCACACCATGTTGACAGATCTCTGAAAATTGCCACCCAGGTAAATAGTGCTGTGAAGAGGCATATGGTGTACTGGCTTTTATCGGTAGAGGAATTGAGTTCCGGAGTCCTGAGGTCATGTTGCAGTTGTATAAGACTCTGGTGCAGCCGCATCTGGAGTATTGTGTGCAGTTTTGGTCGCCATACTATAGGAAAGATGTGAAGGCACTGGAACGGGTGCAGAAGAGGTTTACCAGGATGTTGCCTGGTATGGTAGCAAGATCGTATGAAACCTGAGGGCCAACTTTTATACACTAAGACCGATAAGCGTATAGAATGAGCTGCCAGTGGAAGTGGTTGAGTGAGAAACATTTCCAGTCCCCAGAGTTCGAGTTTCTCCCGCACCGCACACCCCATTCCCACTCCCCAGACTCTGTGCATCACCCTCCCCACACCCGCAACCCACTCCCAGAGTCTGCGTGTCTCCCTCCCCCTCATACCCACACCCCTACTCCCCAGAGTCGATGTTTCTCTCTCACCCCATACCCCAAAATACACTCCCCGAATCTGTTATGCTCCCCCCTACCCGACTCACAGTAATCCCCATTGCCAGAGTCTCTTTGGCTTCACCCCCACACACACACACACACACCACAGTCACACTCCCAGAGACTGAGGGCCTCCCTCACTCCTCGCCCACATTTCCAGTTCCCAGAGTTCGAGTTTCTCCAACACCACACACCTCATTCCCACTCCCCGACTCCGTGCATCTCCCTCCCAAAAACCTCTATTCCCACTCCCAGACTCTGTGTGTCTCCTTCCTCCCACACCCCCATCCTCACTCCCAGAGTCTGTGTGTCTCCCTTCACTCCCACATTCCCATCCCCACTCCAGAGTCTGTGCGTCTCCCTCCCACCACACCTCTAACCCCACTCCCAGAGTCTGTTGTCAAAATCCCCCGACATCTCCATCCCCACTCTCAGAGTCTGTGTGTTTCTCGCCCCCATCTTTTATCCCAGAGTCCGTGTGATTCCCTCCTCCTACAGCCAACTCCCAACTCCAGTGTCTATGCATCTCTTCACCCATGCTCATCCCAACTTCCATAGTCTGTGTATCTCCCTCCCGCAACATCTCCACCCCATTGCAGAGTCTATGTGTCTCCCTCTCCCTCACACACCCAAGGTCTGTGAGTCTCCCTCCCTCCATACCCCCATCCCCACTCCCAGAGTCTATGTGCTCCCCTTTACCCCACAATCCCATTCCCACTCGGTAGAGTGTGTTTATCACCCTCCCCACACACCCCCATCCTGACTCCCAAAGACTATGTCTCCCTCTCCCCCCACACTGCCATTTGCACTCCCGGAGTCTGTGTGTCTCCCTGGTCCACACATCTCCATCCCCACTCCCTAGAGTTTGTGCTTCTCCATCCACACCTCCCCACACTGCTGAAGGCTGCAGAATATAGAATCTAAAACCGATTTTTAAAAAAAAGTTTATATCATACGAAAAAGTAACAAAAAGTGCAAGATCAGAAATATTAAAAGGTACAGTCGAAGTGCTCCAGATTTTGAGAATTGAATGACCTTGTTAGATGGTTTGGAGATTCGTCCAACAACGTCCTGGAATCAGACTGTTAAACCGAGTTCGAAGGTTGATTTGTAAGTGTTACATCAACGTGATTGCATACCGCCCCATGAACCTGTTTCCAGATATAGGCCACATTTGCAGATGTTTCCTCAGACTGTTTCCCCTGGGTATTTATTTTCTGATCAGAAGCGAAATGTGTGGCACACAGAAACAGGAAGTTTTGGGTCAGCTGAGAATGACACACCGGGCAACAATTCCCTGTTATCAGTGCAAGCAGTCTTCCTGCCTGTGGGGGTGAACACTCACTGACAGCATCAAAACGAAATAGGCAGATTACGGTTGGTTTCAACATTGTATTCAATTCCATTCCAAGTTTCCACAATGAAACATAAAACACCCAAGATTATTTAAGCTAAAGTACGTTAACTGTCAGCTGAGAGTTATCACTGGGCGAAACAGGCCAAAGGACAATTAATAATTTCATTTGCAATTCTCTGTTTAAACCTTTCACAAACTTCGGCGATATCTCAGGTCAAAGGCAAGAAGAGATTGTATCAATGCACAGGTATTTCTACCTTGTACCTATCTTCAGTCATATTTTGCTCTTCTCTTTTTGCTTTCATTCATGTAAGATATCAAGAACAAATTTAAGATTTCAGTAAGCGAATCACAGTTGAGGTTCTGGTGGACTGGACATGTTGATTCCGCTTGCACAAGAAGGGTGGTAGGGATATTCCAGAGCTTGACGTCAGTGCTGGGAAAGTGCTGGAGAATGTACTGAGGGATGAAATCCATTTACCTTTGGAAAAGAATAGGATTATCAGTGATAGACAATGTGGTTTTGTGTGGGGGAGATTGTGCCTTGCCAATTTAGTAGAGTTGTTGAGGAAGTGGCCAAATAGATAGATGAAGGAAAGGCTGGCACGGTAGGTTCATTTAAGGTGCGTCTGAACAGATACATGAGGAGGATACAGATTCTTAGGAATTGAGTGATAGGTTTAGATAGTGAATTTGGATCAGCACACGCTTGGAGGGCGGAAGGGACTGTTCCTGGGATGTTAATTTACTTTGTTCATTGTTCTTCCTTGTGTAGTAATGGACATTAAAGTAGATATTTCAGAATATGCCGCAGAGATCATTTCTGCAGTGTAAGAAAACAAAACCTAAGGAAAGCAATCACAATCCCTGTTTCAAAATAAAATACTGGAACCAAACTGAGAATAAATCTATATTGTTGCACACTGATAGGGGGTAGACCTGAAGATTTGACAGATATAGGAAAGTGGAAGAATGTACGTTTAATAAGGAAACAAGTATCAGACTAAAAGTTAGAGTTAGCTAGTTAGATTAAATAGACAGAGACATTACTGACAGGTTTTAAAATATAATTAACAATATGGAGGTTGGTGTTGTGGACAGTGAGTCAGTGAAACTAGCAACAAAAAGGAAATGGTCAATTCATTGTATAGGTACATTGCGACAGCCCTCTACATCAAAAATAGGTGGAAAATCAGGAAAACCAAAGAAGGTTGAGATAGAATTGAAATTACAATCGCCACTGAAGCGTTCCTGATAAAATAGTTGTAGCCTGGATAAGGGTTAAAATTCATGCTCGGAATATTCACAGAAAACTGACTCACAAAATGTTTCATGCATTAGTTTTTAGTTTCCAAAATCAGGGAATGTTCTATGAAATTGCAAAATTGTGAATTGAAATCCTTCATTAAAAGGGACAGATACAGAAAGCAGAAGCTACTTGACAGTTAAGTCAGCTTCTGGCATAAGGAGTAAGATAGAAACTATTATCAGGAACGGTCAAGTTAATCAGATGGAATCAATATGACTTTGTAATGGCAACATCATGCCTGCAGTTCATCGCAGATTTCTGACGACTTTGAGCGTGTGCAGTTGATAAAGGAACAGCAGTTCACGTAATGTATTTAGATACAGGAGTCATTGAAACATAAAAATATTGACCAGGAGTAGGCTATACACATCATTGAGCTTGTCCTGTGATTCAGTACAATCAGGGCTAATAAAAGTCCAGTGAACATTCAAAGCACTCCCTCTATGGTGATGATAGCTTTCCAGACATAAGGAAAACTTAATTGCACTCCGTTCACCAATTGTAGTCTAACCAAACTCCTATGCAACTTAAACAAAGCTTCATTGCTCCAGGGTTCAAATTATCCTGTAGTAAGGGCGAACATTCTATTAATCTTCCAAATCTGGAGTGAATAAAGGGTCACATCAAACATTTTTCTGGTGGATAATTAAACAACTCATCGGAGGGGTAGGATATTTCTATCGTTCCTGATGGAGAACACAACACATCAGTGTAAAAGTTAAGGCTGAAGCATTCACAGCAATCTATCGTCAGAAATGCCAATTGTACGATCCATCTCGGCTTCGTCCGATTATCAGCAATATTACCGATACATGTTTTCAGCCAATTTGCTTCTCTCCACGTGATAACAAGACATTCTGGGAAGCTCTGCTTACTCAAACGTTACGCAGCCGACAAAAGTACTGATGGTTTTAGCGAGGCAAGCACTTCCAGCGTAGCTGCAACGATGGCAAAAATCCGACAACGTGTGAAATAGTTGAAAAGTGTGTTGCTGGAAAAGCGCAGCAGGCCAGGCAGCATCCGAGGAGCAGGAGAATCGACGTTTCGGGCATAAGTCCTTCTTCAGTAATCAGGACTCCTGAAAAGGGCTTATGCCTGAATCATCGATTCTCCTGCTCCTCGGATGCTGCCTGGCCTGCTGCAATTTTCCAGCACCACACTTTTCAACTCTGGTCTCCAGCATCTGCAGTCCTCACTTTCTCCCAGTGTGGGAAATAGGCCAGCCACTTCCTGAGCACAGAAAGCAGGACAATCCAATCTGACCAATTTCTGCTCCCATGCTCGGTCATGAGTTGGGTGTGTGAAAATGCCATCAACAGAGCAATCTGTTTCCTCCGGGTGCTCCGGTTTTCTCCCACAATCCAAAGATGTGCGGGTCAGGTGAATTGGCCATGCTAAATTGCCCATAGTGTTAGGTAAGGGGTAAATGTAGGGGTATGGGTGGGTTGCGCTTCGGCGGGTCGGTGTGGACTGGTTGGGCCGAAGGGCCTGTTTCCACACTGTATGTAATCTAATCCTGACCGAATTCCACACTTGATTTATGCATAGACAAAGAACTGATTCCCTGAAGCGCGGGCAGAGAGACAGCACTTGACTTAAACGTCACATTCGCCCGAGATTAATATTATAGGGCCCGACGAGAACTGGAATCAGTGAGTATCAGATGACAAACTCTCTGTTGCCTGGAGTCGTACCTCGTACATTGGAAGATGGATCTGATTGTTGGAGGTCAATCCTCTCAGCTCCAGGACACCTCCATTCGAGTTCCTGAGGGAAGTATCCTTGGCCGAAGCATCTTCAGCTGTGTAATCAATCATCCTCATTTCATCGTAAGACCAGAATTGAAATCTGTGCCGATGATAGCACTTTTTATGACATCTCGTACATGGAAGCAATACATATTCAAATGTAACAATATCAGGACATTATCCGGAATTGGACTGACGAGTGACATTGACACCACTTCCAGGCAATAAGAGATAATCTAGCAAAAACGCCTTGACATTCAATGGTGTTACCCTCATTGAAAAAACCCCGCCCCACTATCAGCATGCTGGGTATTATCGTTAACTAGAAACTGAACTGGACATTCCATATAAGCACAACGGTTCGAATAGCAGGCCAGGGGCTCGGAATACTGTGACAACCAATTCACCCTCCTGACCCCTAAAGCTAATTGGCTCTCTAAAAAGCAGAAGTTAGGAGTGTAATGGCACACTTCCCCACTTGACTGGATGGGTGCAGCTTCAGCTACACTCAAGAAGCTTGACGTCATCCAGGGCAAAGCATCCCACTTCAGTAGTCGCACTCTTACAAGCACACGTTGCCTCCAAATTTGATACTCAGTACCTGCAGTGAGAAAGCTCTCACAAACAGAAATGCAATAAATCTGACACTTTATATTACGACCAAGAACTCAACACGTGTAAATTATGGGGGAGCATGGAAATCTGAAAAAAAAGCAGAACAGAAATGTGGGAATCATGGACCAGGTGAATCAGGTTCTGCAGCCAGAGCATCGAATATAGATGTTAGATTGATTGTTGGATGCAAAGTCTCCTGTTATATTGCCAGTATTCCACTCCAATATTTATTCGTGATATAAAGTGTCAGATTTATTGCATTTCTGTTTGTGAGAGCTTTCTCACTGCATTTCCAACATTAGGATCAGAGTGGTAATATCACTCGAACAGTATTCCAAACTCCAGTTGGAGGTTGAGTGGACAGGAGGTGGAATACACCATTTGCCAAGGGGAAATTTGAATGTAAAGTAATCAGGAGAAAAATGGTGACAATGTAACAATAGTCAATGGAACAATACCAAAACAGCTGGTTTACTAATTACCATTAGAAAATCCGTCTACTGCATTTACCTCATCAGCCAACATCATGGATGGCAATGCTATCTCACAGCACCAGGGTCCTGGGTTCGATTTCCCCCCTGTCTGCTTGGAGTTTGCACATTCTCACTGTGTCTGCTTGGGTTTCCTCTCACAATCCAAAGCTGTGCAGACCAGATGAATTGACCACGCTAAATTCCCCACAGTGTTCTGTGCCCTAGTCAGGGGTAAGAAAGGGTAGAGAGATGGGTTTCTCTTCGGAGGGGCGGTCTGGACTTGTTGGGCCAAAGGGCCTGCTTCCACATTGTAGAGAATCTAATCATCAGAATCCACACCCACTGTCAGGTAACTGATGATGTCTGAAGTGACATTAGCAAGTGACACAGTGGGTAATTAGGGAGAGGGTCCCATTGATGACTGAAAATGCAACATCTAAGTTTCATGATAGATTAAAAGAAAATATAAGCGCGACTAAACCTCACAACAACAATATCGATTAAATGAAATTGTTGTGGTAGTTCTTGATTTCACTTCAACTATTTTATATGGCTATTCTAAAACGCACGTTGAGCTATGTTGCATTGTTGAAAATTTTACCAATCTAAAGGGACAACAATATAAATCAATGTTCAAAGTGTATCCAATTGGACAGAAATGTTTCATTGCATGAACTTCCAGAATTCAAATATTCAGCTAAATTAAAATGTTGAATTATGTTTATCTTCCAGATATAAATAATATCTGTTGCAATTCATAGTCATGAAATTTGCCTTCACTTCCGCAAACTGTCAACGTTCTTCAAATAAAATTGGTTTGATTTGAAACTTATCATTTGAAACTTCGTTCATCTGGCTTTACTGTCATCAACTCTGCTTTGAAACCAGTGAAGTGTTTATGTAAATAAACACAGAAATAGAACTCTCAGAATAGATGACAGAACAACAAAACCCCAGGTTATATTTCCCCACAAGCACAGTACACAAATAATGGCAAATATGCAAATAAAACAACGGATTTTTAAATCTTATTTTTCATTTGTGGGACCTGGGCATCTCTTGGCTGGCTCGCATTGATCCCTATTTGCCCTCGAGAAGGTGATGGTCAGCTGTCTTCTTCAATCGCTGTTGTGGGTTGATCCATTATTCCGGTAAGGAGGGAATTTCCATAATAATTGTAGTTCGTCCCTTTAAATATAAAAGTTGTCTGATTCTAAAATCACAGTGATATCAATTTCCATGCTTAGTCCAAAAAAAACTTCAATTTTGAGATTGATTGGCACAGCTAACGTTTCTTTCTCTGTCTCTCTTTCGCTTTTCCACTCCAGCCTTCCCCCATTTTTTATATCTGATGCCGTGTTTTGCATTTCCACAATCAGACAATGTTTTCATAAATAACATAAAGTCAACGCCTCACCAACATATTGGCTCATAGTGTCATAGCGAAGTCCAGCGTGGAAACAGACCCTTTGGTCAGACATGTCCATGCAGAACAAATATCCCAACCCAATCTTATCCCACCTGCCAGCACCCGGCCCATATCCCTCCAAACCCTTCCTATTCATAAATCTCATTAGATGTCTTTTAAATGTTGCAATTGTACCAGCTTCCACACTTCCTGTGGCAACTCATTCCATACACGTACCACACATTAAGTGAAAAAATTGCCCCTTAGATCCCTTTTGCATCTTTCCCCTCTCACCCTAAACCTACGCCATCTAGTTCTGGACTCACCCATCCAGGGAAAAGACTTTTCCTATTTATCCTATCCATGCCCCTCATGATTTTATAAACTTTGATGAGGTCACCCCTCAGCCTCTGAAGCTCCAGGGAGAACAACCATAACCTATTCAATCTCTCCCTATAGCTCAAATCCTCCAAACCTGGCAACATCCTTATAAATCCTTTTTGAACCTTTTTTTAAGTTTCACAATATCCTTCCAAAAGGAAGGAGACCAGAATTGCATTAAATATTCCAACAGTGACCCTAATCAATGTCCTGTACAGCTGCAACTTGACCTTCCAACTCCTCTACTCAATACCCTAACCAATAAAGGAAAGTATACCAATCGCCTTCTTCACAATCCTGTCGACTTGCGGCTCTACTTTCAAGGCGCTATGAAACTACACTCAAAGGTCTCTTTGCTCAGCAGCGCTATCTAAGACCTTACCATCTTATGATCTGCTAAGATTTGCTTTCCCACAATGCAGCACCTCACATATATCTGAATTAAAATCCAACTGTCACTCCTCAGCCCACTGTCCCATCTGATCAAGATCCCATGGAAACCTGAGATAACATAGAACATAGAACATAGAAGGATACAGCGCAGTACAGGCCCTTCGGCCCTCGATGTTGCGCCGACCGAATCCTACCTAACCTATACTAGCCCAATAACTTCCAAATGCCTATCCAATGCCCGCTTAAATGACCATAAAGAAGGAGAGTTCACCACTGATACGGGCAGGGCATTCCATGAACTCACAACCCGCTGTGTGAAGAATCTACCCCTAACATCTGTCCTATACCTACCACCCCTTAATTTAAAGCTATGTCCCCTAGTAACACCTGACTCCATTAGCGGTAAAAGGTTCTTAGTATCTACCCTATCTAAACCCCTAATCATCTTATACACTTCTATCAGATCTCCCCTAAACCTTCTCTTCTCCAATGAGAACAGCCCCAAGTGCCTCAGCCTTTCCTCATAAGATTTTCCTACCATTCCAGGCAACATCCTGGTAAACCTCCTCTGCACTCGTTCTAAAGCTTCCACATCCTTCCTATAGTATGGCGACCAGAACTGCACACAATACTCCAGATGAGGCCGCACCAGAGTCTTATACAACTGCAACATGACCTCAGGACTCCGGAACTCAATTCCTCTGCCAATAAAGCCCAGTACACCATATGCCTTCCTCACAGCACTATTTACCTGGGTGGCAACTTTCAGAGATCTGTGTACATGGACACCAAGATCCCTCTGCTCATCCACACTACCAAGTAGCCTACCATTAGCCCAGTAATCCATCATCTTGTTATTCCTACCAAAGTGAACGACTTCGCACTTAGCTACATTGAATTCCATTTGCCACATTTCCGCCCAGCTCTGCAACTTATCTATATCCCGCTGTAACCTACCACTTCCTTCCTCACTATCCACAACTCCACCGACTTTTGTGTCATCCGCAAACTTGCTTACCCAGCTTTCAAGTCCTTCCTCTAGATCATTTATAAAGATAACAAAAAGCAATGGTCCCAAAACAGATCCTTGTGGTACACCGCTAGTAACTGCGCTCCAAGATGAACATAATCCATCAACTACTACCCTCTGTCTCCTTCCAGCCAGCCAATTCCTAATCCAAACCTCTAATGTATCCTCAATGCCATACCTCCGAAGTTTTAGCATTAGCCTACCATGGGGAACCTTATCGAACGCCTTACTAAAATCCATATACACAACATCTACTGCTTTACCCTCATCCACTTCCTTGGTCACCTTCTCAAAGAACTCAATAAGGTTTGTGAGGCACGACCTGCCCTTCACAAAACCATGCTGGCTATCCCTGATCACGTTATTCCTACCCAGATGTTCATAAATCTTATCCCTTACCATTCTCTCCAAGACTTTGCCCACCACTGAAGTCAGACTCACTGGCCTATAGTTGCTAGGGCTATCCCTACTCCCTTTCTTGAACAATGGGACCACATTGGCTATCCTCCAGTCCTCTGGTACTATTCCTGTTGACAACGATGACATAAAAATCCAGGCCAATGGCTCTGCTATCTCCTCCCTAGCTTCCCATAGGATCCTGGGGTAAATGCCATCAGGCCCAGGAGACTTATCTATATTCATCCTTTCCAATATTCCCAAAACCTCTTCCCTGCATATTTCCAGGGCATCCATTCTAATTATTTGTGATTCCATATTCACATCAGCAACAGTGTCCTGTTCCTGAGTGAATACTGATGAAAAGTACTGATTTAATGTCTCTCCAATCTCCTCCGCCTCCACACACAACTTCCCACTACTATCCTTGACTGGACCGATACCTACCCTAGTCATCCTTTTATTCTTGACATACCTATAGAAAGCCTTTGGGTTTTCCCTAATCCTACCAGCTAAAGACTTTTCATGTCCCCTTCTCGCTTTTCTTAACTCCCTCTTTAGCTCCTTCCTGGCTACCTTATAACTCTCAATCGCCCCTACTGAACCTTCACGCCTCATCTTTACATATGCCGCCTTCTTCCCTTTCACAAGGGACTCCAATTCCTTACTAAACCACGGCTGCCTCACAAGGCCCTTTACACCATGCCTGACTGGTACATACCTATCGAGGACACGCAGTAGCTGCTCCTTGAACACTCCCCACATCTCATTAGTGTTCTTCTCTTGAAGCCTGTTTTTCCAATCCACACATCCTAAGTCATGCCTCACTGCATCATAATTTCCCTGCCCCCAGCTATAGCTCTTGCCCTGCGGCACACGATTATCCCTCTCCATCACTAAAGTAAAAGTCACCGAGTTGTGGTCACTGTCCCCGAAGTGCTCACCTACCTCCAAGTCCAACACCTGGCCTGGTTCATTACCTAGAACCAAATCCAATATAGCCTCCCCTCTTGTTGGCCTGTCGACATATTGTGTCAGGAAACCCTCCTGCACACATTGTACAAACACCGACCCATCTAATGAACTCGAGCTATAGCTCTCCCAGTCAATATCTGGGAAGTTAAAGTCCCCCATAACAACCACCCTGCTACCTTCACTCTTTTCCTGAATCATCCTCGCAATATTATCCTCTACTTCTCTAGGACTATTAGGAGGCCTGTAGAAAACACCTAACAGGGTGACCTCACCTTTCCTATTTCTAACCTCAGCCCAAACTACCTCAGATGGCAAGTCCTCTTCCATCGTCCATTCCACTGCTGTGATACTGTCTTTGACAAGTAATGCCACGCCTCCCCCTTTTTTACCCCCATGTCTGATCCTACTAAAACATTTGAACCCTGGAACGTGCAACAGCCATTCTTGTCCCTGTTCTACCCACGTCTCTGTAATGGCCACAACATCGAAGTCCCAGGTACCAACCCACGCTGCAAGTTCACCTACCTTATTCCTTATACTTCTGGCATTGAAGTATACACACTTCAATCCACCTTTCTGGTTACAGTCACCCTCCTTAGAGATCGCTGCATTATTCCTAACCTCCCTACACTCAAGGTCCTGTACCCTAAAGCTACAGTCCTGGTTCCCATGCCCCCGCGGAGTTAGTTTAAACCCTCCCAAAGAGCACTAGCAAACCTCCCCCCAAGGATACTGGTGCCCCTCAGGTTCAAGTGTAGACCATCCTTTTTATAGAGGTCCCACCTTCCCCAGAAAGGACCCCAGTTATCCAGAAACCGGAATCCCTCCCTCCTGCACCATCCCTGTAGCCACGCATTTAACTGCTCTCTCTCCCTGTTCCTCGACTCTCTATCACGTGGCACGGGTAACAAACCAGAGACTACAACTCTGTTTGTTCTAACTCTGAGCTTCCAACCTAGCTCCCTGAAAGCCTGCCTTACATCCTCACCCTTCTTCCTACCTATATCGTTGGTGCCAACGTGGACCACGATCTGGGGCTGCTCCCCCTCCCCCTTAAGGACCCGGAAAACACGATCAGCGACATCACGTACCCTTGCACCTGGGAGGCAACATACCAAACGTGAGTCCCTGTCGCCCCCACAAAACCGTCTGTCTGTACCCCTCACTATCGAGTCCCCAAGAACAATCGCTCTACCTTTCTCCACCCTTCCCTTCTGAGCAACGGGGCCAGGCTCCGTGCCAGAGGCCTGAACCTCGTTGCTTGCCCCTGGTAAGTCATCCCCCCCACAAGTATCCAAAACGGTATACTTGTTCTTGAGGGGAATGACCGCAGGGGGTCCCTGCACTGGCTTCCTCCTCCCACTCCCCCTCACTGTCACCCATCTATCTTGAACTTTCGGAGTAACTACTTGCCTATAGCTCCGATCTATGACCTCCTCTGCCTCCCGAATGATCCGCAGTTCATCCAACTCCAGCTCCAGTTCCCTAACACGGGTTTGGAGGAGCTGGAGATGGGTGCACTTCTTGCAAGTGTACTCAGCAGGGACGCTGATGGCTTCCCTCACCTCATACATGTTGCAAGAGGAACATTGCCCTCTCTGCACTGCCATCCCTCTAAAAGTAAGCTTTCCTTAAAAAAAACAAAAACCAACTAAACCTAAAGAAACAAACAAGGAAAATGCAGCACTTACCCGCTAGTCACAATTGGTCTTATTATTAGGTTAGAGGAGGTGGAAGGGTGGGAGGCACTACTCGTGTAGTGCCTCGGGTGACTCGCCTACGCGTTTAAATAAGGGGAGAGAGAAAAAAAACCTTACCCAGGTAACCTAGCGCGCCTTCCGGGTCTGCTACCGCTTTTTTGAAGGAAAACTTTAAACTTTTAACTATTAAATAAACGACCAAACTTACCCACCAGCCGTCGCGAAGTCTTCCGAGAGACTGAGGCCTACAACTCGGAGCCCGCGTTTAAATAAGGGGAGAGAGAAAAAAAACCTTACCCAGGTAACCTAGCGCGCCTTCCGGGTCTGCTACCGCTTTTTTGAAGGAAAACTTTAAACTTTTAACTATTAAATAAACGACCAAACTTACCCACCAGCCGTCGCGAAGTCTTCCGAGAGACTGAGGCCTACAACTCGGAGCCCGCGTTTAAATAAGGGGAGAGAGAAAAAAAACCTTACCCAGGTAACCTAGCGCGCCTTCCGGGTCTGCTACCGCTTTTTTGAAGGAAAACTTTAAACTTTTAACTATTAAATAAACGACCAAACTTACCCACCAGCCGTCGCGAAGTCTTCCGAGAGACTGAGGCCTACAACTCGGAGCCCGCGTTTAAATAAGGGGAGAGAGAAAAAAAACCTTACCCAGGTAACCTAGCGCGCCTTCCGGGTCTGCTACCGCTTTTTTGAAGGAAAACTTTAAACTTTTAACTATTAAATAAACGACCAAACTTACCCACCAGCCGTCGCGAAGTCTTCCGAGAGACTGAGGCCTACAACTCGGAGCCCGCGTTTAAATAAGGGGAGAGAGAAAAAAAACCTTACCCAGGTAACCTAGCGCGCCTTCCGGGTCTGCTACCGCTTTTTTGAAGGAAAACTTTAAACTTTTAACTATTAAATAAACGACCAAACTTACCCACCAGCCGTCGCGAAGTCTTCCGAGAGACTGAGGCCTACAACTCGGAGCCCGCGTTTAAATAAGGGGAGAGAGAAAAAAAACCTTACCCAGGTAACCTAGCGCGCCTTCCGGGTCTGCTACCGCTTTTTTGAAGGAAAACTTTAAACTTTTAACTATTAAATAAACGACCAAACTTACCCACCAGCCGTCGCGAAGTCTTCCGAGAGACTGAGGCCTACAACTCGGAGCCCGCGTTTAAATAAGGGGAGAGAGAAAAAAAACCTTACCCAGGTAACCTAGCGCGCCTTCCGGGTCTGCTACCGCTTTTTTGAAGGAAAACTTTAAACTTTTAACTATTAAATAAACGACCAAACTTACCCACCAGCCGTCGCGAAGTCTTCCGAGAGACTGAGGCCTACAACTCGGAGCCCGCGTTTAAATAAGGGGAGAGAGAAAAAAAACCTTACCCAGGTAACCTAGCGCGCCTTCCGGGTCTGCTACCGCTTTTTTGAAGGAAAACTTTAAACTTTTAACTATTAAATAAACGACCAAACTTACCCACCAGCCGTCGCGAAGTCTTCCGAGAGACTGAGGCCTACAACTCGGAGCCCGCGTTTAAATAAGGGGAGAGAGAAAAAAAACCTTACCCAGGTAACCTAGCGCGCCTTCCGGGTCTGCTACCGCTTTTTTGAAGGAAAACTTTAAACTTTTAACTATTAAATAAACGACCAAACTTACCCACCAGCCGTCGCGAAGTCTTCCGAGAGACTGAGGCCTACAACTCGGAGCCCGCGTTTAAATAAGGGGAGAGAGAAAAAAAACCTTACCCAGGTAACCTAGCGCGCCTTCCGGGTCTGCTACCGCTTTTTTGAAGGAAAACTTTAAACTTTTAACTATTAAATAAACGACCAAACTTACCCACCAGCCGTCGCGAAGTCTTCCGAGAGACTGAGGCCTACAACTCGGAGCCCGCGTTTAAATAAGGGGAGAGAGAAAAAAAACCTTACCCAGGTAACCTAGCGCGCCTTCCGGGTCTGCTACCGCTTTTTTGAAGGAAAACTTTAAACTTTTAACTATTAAATAAACGACCAAACTTACCCACCAGCCGTCGCGAAGTCTTCCGAGAGACTGAGGCCTACAACTCGGAGCCCGCGTTTAAATAAGGGGAGAGAGAAAAAAAACCTTACCCAGGTAACCTAGCGCGCCTTCCGGGTCTGCTACCGCTTTTTTGAAGGAAAACTTTAAACTTTTAACTATTAAATAAACGACCAAACTTACCCACCAGCCGTCGCGAAGTCTTCCGAGAGACTGAGGCCTACAACTCGGAGCCCGCGTTTAAATAAGGGGAGAGAGAAAAAAAACCTTACCCAGGTAACCTAGCGCGCCTTCCGGGTCTGCTACCGCTTTTTTGAAGGAAAACTTTAAACTTTTAACTATTAAATAAACGACCAAACTTACCCACCAGCCGTCGCGAAGTCTTCCGAGAGACTGAGGCCTACAACTCGGAGCCCGCGTTTAAATAAGGGGAGAGAGAAAAAAAACCTTACCCAGGTAACCTAGCGCGCCTTCCGGGTCTGCTACCGCTTTTTTGAAGGAAAACTTTAAACTTTTAACTATTAAATAAACGACCAAACTTACCCACCAGCCGTCGCGAAGTCTTCCGAGAGACTGAGGCCTACAACTCGGAGCCCGCGTTTAAATAAGGGGAGAGAGAAAAAAAACCTTACCCAGGTAACCTAGCGCGCCTTCCGGGTCTGCTACCGCTTTTTTGAAGGAAAACTTTAAACTTTTAACTATTAAATAAACGACCAAACTTACCCACCAGCCGTCGCGAAGTCTTCCGAGAGACTGAGGCCTACAACTCGGAGCCCGCGTTTAAATAAGGGGAGAGAGAAAAAAAACCTTACCCAGGTAACCTAGCGCGCCTTCCGGGTCTGCTACCGCTTTTTTGAAGGAAAACTTTAAACTTTTAACTATTAAATAAACGACCAAACTTACCCACCAGCCGTCGCGAAGTCTTCCGAGAGACTGAGGCCTACAACTCGGAGCCCGCGTTTAAATAAGGGGAGAGAGAAAAAAAACCTTACCCAGGTAACCTAGCGCGCCTTCCGGGTCTGCTACCGCTTTTTTGAAGGAAAACTTTAAACTTTTAACTATTAAATAAACGACCAAACTTACCCACCAGCCGTCGCGAAGTCTTCCGAGAGACTGAGGCCTACAACTCGGAGCCCGCGTTTAAATAAGGGGAGAGAGAAAAAAAACCTTACCCAGGTAACCTAGCGCGCCTTCCGGGTCTGCTACCGCTTTTTTGAAGGAAAACTTTAAACTTTTAACTATTAAATAAACGACCAAACTTACCCACCAGCCGTCGCGAAGTCTTCCGAGAGACTGAGGCCTACAACTCGGAGCCCGCGTTTAAATAAGGGGAGAGAGAAAAAAAACCTTACCCAGGTAACCTAGCGCGCCTTCCGGGTCTGCTACCGCTTTTTTGAAGGAAAACTTTAAACTTTTAACTATTAAATAAACGACCAAACTTACCCACCAGCCGTCGCGAAGTCTTCCGAGAGACTGAGGCCTACAACTCGGAGCCCGCGGTTAAATAAGGGGAGAGAGAAAAAAAACCTTACCCAGGTAACCTAGCGCGCCTTCCGGGTCTGCTACCGCTTTTTTGAAGGAAAACTTTAAACTTTTAACTATTAAATAAACGACCAAACTTACCCACCAGCCGTCGCGAAGTCTTCCGAGAGACTGAGGCCTACAACTCGGAGCCCGCGTTTAAATAAGGGGAGAGAGAAAAAAACCTTACCCAGGTAACCTAGCGCGCCTTCCGGGTCTGCTACCGCTTTTTTGAAGGAAAACTTTAAACTTTTAACTATTAAATAAACGACCAAACTTACCCACCAGCCGTCGCGAAGTCTTCCGAGAGACTGAGGCCTACAACTCGGAGCCCGCGTTTAAATAAGGGGAGAGAGAAAAAAAACCTTACCCAGGTAACCTAGCGCGCCTTCCGGGTCTGCTACCGCTTTTTTGAAGGAAAACTTTAAACTTTTAACTATTAAATAAACGACCAAACTTACCCACCAGCCGTCGCGAAGTCTTCCGAGAGACTGAGGCCTACAGCTTCTTCATTGTCCACTACATATCCAATAATGGTGTCATTTGCAAACTTACTAACTATACCTCTTATGCTCGCATCCAAATCACTTATATCAATGATTAAAATTACTGGACCCAGCACCGATCCTTGTGGCACTCCACTGGTCACAGGCCTCCAGTCTGAAAAACATCCCTCCACCACCATCATCTGTCTTCTACCTTTGAGCCAGTTCTGTATCCACATGGTTAGTTCTGCCTCTATTCTGTGAGATCTCACCTTGCTAACCAATCTCCCTTGGGGAACCTTGTTGAACGACTTACTGAATTCCATATAGATCACATCCACTGCTCTCGTCTCCAAAATCCTCTTGGTAACTTCTTCAAAAAACTCAATCAAGTTTGTGAGACATGATTTCCCACGCTTAAAGCCATGTTGAAGATCCCGAGTCAGTCCTTACCTTTCCAAGTGCATGTACATCCTGTAACTCATAATTCCCTCCAAAGTCCTTCCCACCACCAACGTCACGCTCACTGTTCTATAGTTCCCTGACTTGTCCTTACCATTTCATAAACAGTGGATCCACGTCAGACAACCTCCAATCTTCCAGCACCTCACCTGTGACTATTAATTACACAAATTCCTCAGCAAGAGGACCAGCAATCACTTCACTAGGGTCCCACAGAGTTCGAACCTACACATGATCAGGTCCTGGGGATTTATCCACATTTATGTGTTTCAAGCTCAATTATAAAGAACGAGAAGCAGGCATTTTTGCGAATGGAGTTTTGTCTTCTATTCAATGACGTTGTGGTTGAACTGATAATCCTCACCTCTGCTATTCAGCCTTTTCCCAATCAGCACTGATTCCATTACCGATTCAAACTCTGCCAGTTACCCTTGAAAGTATGCAATGGCCCAACCTCGGTGCCCTGTGGTAAAGAATTCTACAGATTCACTTCATTTTGGGAGAAGAATTTCTCTTCTGCCTCAAACCTGTGACCTCTAAGCCAGAGATTACACTCCCTGGTTCTAGACTCTTCCAAAAGTGGAAACAACATTTCTGCTATTAACGCGCTATGTTTCCTGAAATTTCAGAATGTCACCACTGAATAATCTATGTTGCAATTGGTACAAGCTCAAACTACTCAATCTCTATTCTCAAGACAGTCCCTCCATCCTCAAGATCAGTCTGCTGAACCTCATGTGGATTGTCGCAGATTCCAGAGTATCTTTCCTTTAATACGAGTCCCACAATAGTTGACAGTATTCAGCTGTGATATGACGAGAGCTTCTTTTAAGTTTTAACAAAACTTACAGTCATACAGTTATACAGCACAGAGGTAGATCCTTCGTTCCAACTCATCTGTGGTGAACTGAAATCCCAATTTGACCGAGTATCATATGGCAAACAGGTGACCCATATTTCTCTAAATGTTTCCTTCTCGTACACACATTCAGCTGCCTTTTAAATTTTAAAGTTATACTCGCCTCCACCACTTCATTTAGCAGATTTTTCTGTGTATATACCACCATCTATGTGAAAACGTTACCCTTCGGGACCTTTTCCAACATTTCTCCTCTCGCCATAATCCTCTGTCTTATAGTTTTGGACTCCCCAACACTCTGAAAAAGACCTTGGTTATTCATCATAACAATGCCCCTCATGATTTCCGGATCTTGTTCAGGCCAACCTTCAGCCCCCTTTCCTCGTGCTGCAGGGAAAAGAAACGCCCCAGCCTATTCAGGGTCACCTTATAGATTAAATGCTGAGAGTTTGTTTCTGGAAATGCACTGCGAGTCAGGCAGCATCCGAGGAGCAGGAAATTCGACGTTTCGGGCAAAAGCCCATCCTCAGGAATGGAGGCAGGGAGCCTCCAGGTGGGTAAGTGGTGCTCAGTCCATGGAATGATCATCCATGGTCTTGTTGAACAGCGGAGCAGGCTCGTAGGGTCAGATGGCTGAATACTTCTCACATTTCTTACGTTGTGGTATTGTTATGTTTTTACAGACCTCCAATCCAAAAGGCAACACTCCACGACCACTAAATAAAAATCAAAAGAACTGCAGATGTCGTGTATCTGAAACAAAAACCGGAAACTGTGGAAAAACTCAGAGGCTCTGGCAGTATCTGTGGAGAGAAAACTCAACTCTCCATGGTTTCCTGGTTTTCCTTTGGAGCCTTCTTAAGTAACGCCACCACATTAGCCCATCTCCGGTCTTCCAGCACCTCATCCATGATTATCAATGATACAAACACCTCAGCAAGGGGCTCCGGAATCTCCACCTAATCTTCCCACTAAGTTCTGGGAATCACCTGATCAGATCTCAGGGATTTCAGGGATTTATCTCTGTTTTTTGGCTTCGAGACATACAGCGCCTCCTCTACTCTGAGATGAACTCTTTTTAAGGCAATACTATGTATTTCCCAATTTCCTTAGTTTCCATGCACCTATTAATGCAAAATATTTGTTCAGTGTCTCATCCATCTCTTGTGGTCTCACACATAGGCAGCTATGGTGGTCTTTAAGCGGCTGTATTCTCTCCTTGATTATTTTCTACCCTTTCTGTATTAATGGAATCGTTTGGGATTTTCTTTAACATTATTTGTCAAAGTTACGTCATGCCCATTTTTTACCTTCACGATTTCCGACTGCCCTTTTTTCCTTTTCCGGATTCACTCGATCCCACCTGCCTACATCTGATATATCTCTCCTATTTCTTGACCAGTGTCTCAATTTCTCCTGTCATTCTGCTTTCCCTGCACCGACGAAGTTTACCCTTCACACAAACAGGAACATACCATCACTGAACTCTCATGATCTCATGCTTAAATGCTTCACATTTCCCAACCGTACCTTCTCCTGTGCATAGCCCGCCATCCCTAAATCAACCAGATTTTCAAAGTTCCTGTGAGATGCCATCAAACCTGGCCTCACTCCAATTTGGAACATTCATTTTTTTAATCAATTCTACTATTTTTCATAACGGCTTTCAAACTAATAGAATTATGATTACTTGCTCCGAAGTCTGCCCCCCAGGACATCTCAGTCACTTGCCCTGCTCAGTTTCGGAACAGAAGTTCAAGTATTGCACAGCCTCTAGTCGGTGCTTCCATATATTGAATACGAAATCTTCCTTGAATATACCTAACCAATTACGCCCCATCCAAGACCTTAACACTATGACAGTCCCAAAAATTGGAAAGTCAAAAATAACTGACCATAATCCGATTGTTCTTACATATAGCTGAGATCTCCTTACATATTCACTTGCGAAAGTCCAGTTGACTATTGGGAGGACTATATTACACTTCCAGTAAGGTGATCACCCCATTTCTCAAAATTAGGTTCCATCTATGTAACGTCACTGGGCAGTCTCCCAGAATTTCCTCGCAGCATCCAGCCAAACTGTGCTTCTGAAGCAGTACCACTCCTCCTCCACTCTTGTTTTCCCCCTCACCCTGTCTATCCTTTATATAGCATCTACACTCCTGAAGATTAAGCGGCCAGTCCTGTTCATCCCTGAGCCACATTTCTGTAATGGTTAAGATACCCCCATCCCAAATTCCCATCCATGCCCTATGTTCACCTGCCCCGTCTGTCAGGCCTCTTGCACTCAAGTAAATGCTGCTTTGCAGTCTTACCTCATTTATGCCAAACTGTTGCCTGTCTTGACTCTTCGAATGGTTCACCGTGTCTATTTTACCATCCTCAACCTTTTCCTTTTTCTCACTATTGCATTGAGTCTCACCATCTCCCTTACCAGCTTGAAGCCTTCAGGGTATCACGAGAAAGTTTTCCCGTAACAGTGTTGGTCCCTTTCCAATTCAAGTGAAACCTGTCCCTCTTAAAGATGTCATTTCTGTTGATGAAGAGATCTCAATGATCGGGAAATGTGAATCCTAGCCCTTGCAACAGCTCCTCAGCCGCGCATTTATCTGCTCGTTTTTTTTATTATTCCAACTCTCAATATTCCATTAGTTTTTAAACAAAGCCCAACATTATGTTTGCCTTTGTTGCAGTTAAAATTAAAAGCTGGCATTTCGTCATTCTGTGATGAGGATTCCCAAATCTGTTCGTAGATTTCAGAATTCAATCTTTATGTAAATAATATTCAGTTGCTCTACCTTTCCTGCTAAAATTCATAACTTCATTTTTATGTCATTTCTGATTTATTTCACCCCATTATATTAATATGCAAAGTTTCTTGTTCCCTCTCATTTCCAATCTATCACCCTCTGCAAACTGTTTTGCTTCATACCCACCACTTACCTCCTCTACAATTTTCGTGTCATTTGCCAACTTGTCTGCAGTACATTCACTTCCCTCATCTAAGTCGTTAAAATACTTTGTTAATATTTGTGTCCCCTGAAACGGATTTATGTGGTATCCACCAGCTACAGATTGACATCCTGTAATGTTAAATGTGGAATCAAACACTCTTACGCTTGTGATTTCCACAATCTTCTCCCCGTGGCAACACAATACCTCAGAAACCACAGGCTGTTATCTTGTTAAATAAGCTTACGTGTGGTACCTTATTAAATGTCTTCAGAAAACAAAAAAAATCACAAATTCCTCCTTATTCTCAAAGAATTCTAACACATTTATCAAGCAAGATTTCCCTTTTGTAAATCCATTCTCAGTCCTCTTGATCATGTCATGTACTTTTAAATGCTCTGGTGTGACGTGCTTTATTATAGACGACATAATTTTTCCAATAAATGATGTTAATTATCCAATAATGGCCTCAGTCAGACTTTTTTGTGTCCTTACTTTTTTTGAGTGAAGATGTTACCTTGTCACTTTGCCAATGTCGTCATACTTTCCTGAAACCTAATGATTATTGGAAAGTTACAACTAGTGCATCCAACACATTTTTTTTCTTACTTATTTTTCTATCTTGGATTGCACCTCATTAGTTCCAATGCTTTTTGCGGTAAATACTCCTGTAAATTTCTCTGACGTTTTCTTTGTAGTGAAAGTCATTGTATTGCATTGCTCACCGTTTCTTTTGCCATTCATTATTTCTTAATTATAGAATGTTCATTGCTTGCTACTTTCACGGCAGATGCTGACTATTTATTCATCTTTTCTGTCATTGCGTGGTTCCCAGTCAGGAATTCCCAGCTTCATTCAATATGGGCCTATATTCACGTTGGTTTTTCTCTTCAGTTCTTTCTATTTAAGAATACTCTTGCCGTCCACTTTAATATCAGCCGTGGTTTCACTTTCGATGTTTACCTTCTCCCGCCTTATTAATCTTTACATAGAACATAGAACATTACAGCGCAGTACAGGCCCTTCGGCCCTACATGTTGCGCCGCCCTGTCATACTAATCTGAAGCCCATCCCACCTACACTATTCCATGCGCGTCCATTTGCCTGTCCAATTTGCAGGCTTATTGATATTTCTATAAACATTCCGAATGTCCTGCTCACCGAAAATATTTCCCACTTTTTATGTTTTCCTTTTAATTCAATTTGTTGCTATTTGCAACTCTTCTACATAAACATAATGCACTCGTCCCCTTCCTAGATTTCTTCCTTCTCACTTGAATTATATCATTACTGTGAGCGTTGAACTGTTTCTCTGAATGGATTGCCATTGTTCTTCACATTGTTCCCGTTTCCTGGTCCATCCCAGCAAACTCTGCCCTCATCCGTTTACAATTACACTTATATAAGCTGAGCACATTTGTTTCGGATGTAAGATTCTCCCTCTCCAAATGAATGCTCAAACCTTGCTGTTCCGAGGCAATCTTTCAGTCTGTCACCATTCATAAAATCTGACTCATTGCACATTACCAGATTCAGTACATCAAGATTTCAGGTTGAACCACGATATACTGTTTCAGGGATCTGTATGAATTCTTCTTTGTGACTACCTTTGTTGATAGAGTCATAGAAATGTATAGCACAGAAACAGACACTTCGGTCCAACTCGCCCATGCCAATCAGATACCCCAACCTAATCTCGTCCCACCTGCCAGTACCTGGCCCATCCCCCTCCAAACTCTTCCTATTCATATGCCTATCCAGGTGTCCTTAAAATATTGCAATTGTAACCAGCCGACACCACTTCCTCTGGCAGCTCATTCCATGCACGTATCACCCTCTGCATGAAAACAGTTCCCCCTTAGGTCTCCTTTATAACTTTCCCCTCTCACCATAAACTTATGCCTTCTAGTTCTGGACTCCCCCACTCCGGAGAAAAGACTTTATTTATCCTATCCATACCCCTCATGATTTTAGAAACCTCGATAAGGTCACCCCTCAGCCTCCGATGCTCCAAGGGAAACAGCCCCAGCCTATTCAACCTCTCAAATCCTCCAACCCTGGCAGCATCCTTATAAAACTTTCCTTACCCCTTTCAAGTTTCACATCATCATTCTGATAGAAAGGAGACCAGAGTTGCACGCAATATTCCAAACGTGGCCTAACCAATTTTCTGTACAGCCGCAATATGACCTGCCAATTCCTGTACTCAAAACTCTGACCAATAAAGGAAAGCATACCAAGCGCCTTCTTCGCTCTCCTGTTTTCCTGCGACTCCACCTTCAAAAGGAGCTATGAACCTGCACTCCAAGGTCTCCTTGTTCAGCAACACTCACTATGACCTTACCATTAAGTGTAAAAGTCTTTTTGTCTGTCTGTCAATTGATGTGAAGATTAATTTGCCAGTGATTAATACAATGCCTTTCTTTTCATGCTTCATCATCTTCTGATCTCTGTCATGCTTTCTTATAATTTCGTGATTCTAGAATTTATTCCAGCAACGTTGTCTTTCCCATGGTATTTCTGACCTTCACCTGCGTGGATTCTATATCGACTAATGACAAAGCCTATGGCTCAGTAATACTTAAACATGCCTGGTTTACGTCATGTCTTTCAAAAACATTTAATACCACTTTGTGCAATGGTTGTGACGTGACTAAGAAAACCAGCAATTAATCTCAATTGTACCAGCAGTGTATCACAACAGACCTGAATGTGTTGATCGGAGAAGCGACTCTCAGTCTGCACTTCCATCTGCTGGAGAAGCACTGACATTACACTGATGGTGAAAATGTCAACAATACGTGTCTGATATCAATCTATTGAGAAAGCAATTGCACGCTTATTCCAGCTCATCACCTTAAGCTGGCAGCTGTAGCATTATGCAACAACTCATTGAAAGTGGATAAGACAAATTAGCATCAAATCATGGTCAAATTTTGAGAGAAATGTCTCCATTCCTTGACGTGTAGGTTTGTTCTTCTCTCTTAACGATACCAACTCTGACAATTTGGCGTCTTTATGGGCCGAGTGAAAAAAAAACAAGGGTAAAAAGAACATAAGTGGGTGTCACATGCACACCTCCAAACCGCAGAAGTGATGTTGGGAATGGCAGTAAACAGGAAATCTGAGGTGCATGTGATGAGGGAATTTTGGTGATCATGCATGATATTAACTGCACATCGACTGGACTAACCAATTAAGTAACAATGGTGGAGAGGATGAATTTCTGGATTGTATGTGGGATGGTTTCCTTGACCAATATGTGCAGAAACCAACTAGAAAGCAGGCCATCTTACGCTGGATGCTGTGTAATGAGAAGTTCATCATTGCTAATCTAACTGTAGCAGATCCCTTGGGTACAAGCAACCATGACACGCTAGAACATTTTAATCGAAATGGAGAGTGAGACCGTTGATATGGAGACTCGGGTGCTGAATCTTTAATTTTTCAGTTAAAGGGTTGGCGATTTACGGGGTATCTTATAGAAATGTAAACGACCATGACAGGCATGAACTCAGTAGGTTCCCAGCGTTGGGTAATCCATAAGACTATCAGACCATAAGACATAGGAGTGGAAGTAAGGCCATTCGGCCCATCGAGTCCACTCGGCCATTCAATCATGGCTGATGGGCATTTCAACTCCACTTACCAGCATTCTCCCCGTAGCCCTTAATTCCTTGTGACATCAAGAATTTATCAATCTCTGCCTTGAAGACATTTAGCGTCCCGGCCTCCACGGCACTCCGTGGCAATGAATTCCACAGGCCCACCACTCTCTAGCTGAAGAAATGTCTCCGCATTTCTGTTCTGAATTGACCCCCTCTAATTCTAAAGCTGTGTCCACGGGTCCTAGTCTCAGGTAAGGATGGAAATAATATAAGGGAACCTGAGGGCCAACAGTTACACACTAAGACTGTTCAGCAAATGGAATGAGCTGCCAGTGGGATTGGTGAGGAGAAACATTAACAATATTTAAAAGGTATTTGGACAAATACATGCACAGGAATGATTCAGAAAGATAATGGGCCAAGTGCAGGGAAATAAGATTATCGTGGAAGGATAATTTGGTTGGCATGGATCAGTTTAGGCCGAAGCCCTGTCTCTGTGATGTGCAACTCTCACACTCTCGGACACAAATCAGATACCAGAAATGTTGGAGAATGCAAATTTTACTGAGTGGGGGAACTGAGGCTGATCAACATTAGTAAAGAAATGTTGCTTTGATAATTGCAGGGATGGACGGTGGATCAACCCCCAGGGCCTAATAATCTACATCCAAGCGTACTTCACAAAGTGGTTCCAGCAATAGAGAATACATTCACTGTCAGGATTGTATACGTTCCGATACAGACCCTGCAGACTGGAGAGCAGCTGATATCACTCGAATATTCAAAAATGGAGACATTATCTTTGTTTTCCCTATAATCCTGTAATATCCCGCCGTAGTTCCTGAGCCTCTCTTCGGACGGAGTGTGTCCCCATGATGCATCGTACAATAAACTGATTAATACTCAAGGTCTGCCTGCAGTGATTTTCTACAGCAGCGCGTGTGTTTAATTTTGTAACAGCACATACATTTCTGTGTCTATTGCTATGAAAGCACATCATATTGCCTTGAAACCACTTTGGTTGTCAGACGTCACCAACATGCTCTCGTCGTTGGAAGATGCTCAATGTATTTCAGATAATGTGCTTTCATTCAATGAAGCTTTCCAGCTTGATGAAGAGATGGTATACTAGCCTTCATTGTGAGAGGTTGAGTCCAGGAGCAGGGATGTGTTGTCGCCTTGGTGAGGCCACACCTCCAATATTGTATGCCGTTTTGGTCTCCTTTTCTGAGGAATGTATTATCTATCCTGTCTAGACCTGTTAAGATTTTATAAGTCTCTATGAGATTCCTTCCTCATCCGTCTGAACTCGGGAGGAAACAATCCTAACGCAGTTAATCTCTCCTCATACGTCAGCCCCACCATCCCCGGAACCAGCCTGGTAACCCTTCACTGCACTCCCTCAAGAGCAAGACCATATTATTCTTCATCATTCTTGAAGCAGATCCTTTGCCTGACTGTAGAAAATCTCACCATGCAGAAAGTAAATTCACAAGTCACATGCATCCATTCCGCACTCATGCCCGGGCACACTTGTTTGATAATTTAGGGACTCTGCATTTGAGAGGACGCAGAATGTGCGAATTTGTAACGTCACCTCCAAATCTCAGCATAGCAACTGGGATACTCTCGTCCACATCTCAATTACACCCAACATGTCTTTCACTCCTCCCTCTTCATCTTCCAGGGCTGTATAATTCCTTGCAAGCGCATCTGTGCCTCTCGGTTGTCCAGACTGAAATAAAGAGTATTGTTGTGACAAGATCTGCTGTTGGAATTGCTGAGGGAACTCAGCAGGAGCGGCAGTGCCTGAGGGAGGAAACGGAATTCTCATAAAGTTCCGTAGAAATTCTGAAACGGAGTCTCTGATTCTCTCTCCACAGATGCGGCCAGACCGGATGATTTTTTGTTTTCCTGCAGTTTCTGCTTTTGCTTTTAGCTGAATGTCTATTCCATTGACCGGAATGATACACCCAGACACACCATGTACCGATATTTATATCTTTCAAAAACTGAGGCAATTGAATTCAAACAAATGCAGAACGATGCTCTTCCCTCAGCTCCACAGACAGACGAACACGGGAAAGCAGCGGCGTGACATGGTTCTTTCGGTATAGCTGAGTGATTGCACTTATAAACAGGCAATCCCGTTTCTTATTGCGGTGTCGAATCCTGCTGCCGGTGGCTGAAAGCACAGCAAGATGGAGTTTGTTTCGCATCTCTGTGTTTGGGATTCCAATCCCGGCGGGAAAACACTTCTTCCAGGTCAGAAGTGGCGTCAATCTCCCATGCACTCCCTGAACAGCTCGGATTCACCCGTGCACCCTGATGAAGGGCTTATGCCCGAAACGTCGAATTTCCTATTCCTTGGATGCTGCCTGACCTGCTGTGCTTTAACCAGCAACACATTTTCAGCTGTGATCTCCAGCATCTGCAGACCTCATTTTTCACCCGTGCATTGCCAGTTTTGTGCGAATTGGTGTGTTTCCAGATTCCTGACTAGAGTTTTCTCGCTGAATTTGGTCAAAGCTTTGACTGGAATAGACCATGATTCAATGTATGAAAGTACATTTCACTGGGGTGGAACCTAAACCCGCAAAGTGACTGTGAATAAAACAATGGAAACTCTCAACACAGGAATAAGAGACACTGAAGCAGACACATGAGGACAAATATCTTTTCTCTGTCAGTGAAAGGCGCTGCTTCACAAAGGGGAGACTTCGAGGTGAAGCAGTGACGGTGATAATTTCTGCTGATTATTCACCCGATGAAGGCCGTTTCTGACCGAAGTCCGTGTTTAAATTACATACTGACAACCTGTCAGCGCTACCCCAGCGATTGGGGCCAGTAGCGTAATGGATAACGCGTCTGACTTCGGATCAGAAGATTGTCGGTTCGAGTCCTACCTGGCTCGGGTCCGTGACGCTCTTTATTGCACATGCTTCCTGTTGCATTGCCATTTCTGAGTTGTTTGGAGATGCTGGGTTTGGATTCGTGCGTTTGTGAATTTGAAAGTTGCATTTCAGCCCGTTGCAGCTCATTCTCACACCGGTGTATGTCAGCTCCTGATTTGACACTATGTGAGCAGCTGCTGGGATGAGAACCGCGTGTTCCATAGCCCTTAATTCCTTCTGACATCAAGAATTTATCAATCTCTGCCTTGAAGACATTTAGCGTCCCGGCCTCCGCTGCACTCTGTGACAATGAATTCCACAGGCCCACCACTCTCTGGCTGAAGAAATGTCGCCGCATTTCTATTCTGAATTGACCCTCTCTAATTCTAAGGCTGCGTCCACAGGTCCTAGTCTCAGGACTACAAGGAGTCAGTCTCATGTTTGGATGGAAATGATATAAGGAAATGGAGTACTGGGCTAATGGTCGGATACTTGGTAGTGTGGATGAGCAGTGGGATCTTGGTGTCCATGTACACAGATCTCTGAAAATTGCCACCCAGGTAAATAGTGCTGTGAAGAGGCATATGGTGTACTGGCTTTTATTGGTAGAGGAATTGAGTTCCGGAGTCCTGAGGTCATGTTGCAGTTGTATAAGACTCTGGTGCAGCCGCATCTGGAGTATTGTGTGCAGTTTTGGTCGCCGTACTATAGGAAGGATGTGAAGGCACTGGAACGGGTGCAGAAGAGGTTTACCAGGATGTTGCCTGGTATGGTAGCAAGATCGTATGAGGAAAGATTGAGGCACTTGGGGATGATTTCATTGGAGAAAAGAAGGTTTAGGGGTGACTTGATAGAGGTGTGCAAGATGATTAGGGGTTTAGATAGGGTTGACCATAAGAACCTTTTTCCACGTATGGAGTCAGATATTACGAGGGGGCATAGATTTAAATTAATGGTGGTAACTATAGGACTGATGTTAGGAGTAGATTCTTTACTCAGCGAGTCATGAGTTGATGGAATGCCCTGCCAGTAGCAGTGGTGGTCTCTCCCACTTTATGGGCATTTAAACGGGCATTGGATAAGCATATGGAGGATAGTGGGCTAGTGTAGGTTAGGTGGGCTTGGATCGGCGCAACACCGAGGGCCGAAGGGCCTTTACTGTGCTGTATTTTTCTATGTTCTACGTTCTATGAAACCTGAGGACCAACTTTTATACACTAAGACCGATAAGCATATAGAATGAGCTGCCAGCGGAAGTGGTTGAGGGAGAAACATTAACAATATTTAAAAGGTATTTGGACAAATACATGCACAGGAATTGTTCAGAAGGATAATGGGCCAAGTGCAGGGAAATAAGATTATCGTGGAAGGATAATTTGGTTGGTATGGATCAGTTTGAGCCAAAGCCCTGTCTCTGTGATGTGCAACTCTCACACTCTCGGACACAAATCAGATACCAGAAATGTTGGAGAATGCAAATTTTACTGAGTGGGGGAACTGAGGCTGATCAATATTAGTGAAGAAATGTTGCTTTGATAATTGCGGGGATGGACGGTGGATCAACCCACAGGGCCTGATAATCTACATCCAAGCGTACTTCACAAAGTGGTTCCAGCAATAGATAATGCATTCACTGCCAGGATTGTCTACATTCCGATACAGTCCCTGCAGACTGGAGAGCAGCTGATATCACTCGAATATTAAAAAATGGAGACATTGACTTTGTTTTCTCTATAATCCTGAAATTTCCTTCGGTAGTACCGAGTTCTACTGAGACTCTCTTCGGGCGGAGTGTGTCCCCATGATGCATCGTACAATAAACTGATTAATACTCAAGGTCTGCCTGCAGTGATTTTCTACAGCAGCGCGGGTGTTTAATTATGTAACTGCATATACATTTCTGTGTCTATTGCCATGTAAGCACATCATATTGCCATGAAACCACTTTGGGTGTCAGAGATCACCGGCATGCTCTCGTCGTTGGAAGATGCTCACGTGTATTTCAGATAATGTGCTTTCCATGCAATGCAGCTTTTCTGCTTGATGAAGAGATGGTATACTAGCCTTCATTGTGAGAGGTTGAGTGCAGGAGCAGGGATGTGTTGTCGCCTTGGTGAGGCCACACCTCCAATATCGTATGCCGTTTTGGTCTCCTTTTCTGAGGAATGTATTATCTATCCTGTCTAGACCTGTTAAGATTTTATAAGTCTCTATGAGATTCCTTCCTCGTCCGCCTGAACTCGGGAGGAAACAATCCTAACGCAGTTAATCTCTCCTCATACGTCAGCCCCACCATCCCCGGAACCAGCCTGGTAACCCTTCACTGCACTCCCTCAAGAGCAAGACCATATTATTCTTCATCATTCTTGAAGCAGATCCTTTGCCTGACTGTAGAAAATCTCAACATGCAGAAAGTAAATTCACAAGTCACATGCATCCATTCCGCACTCATGCCCAGGCACACTTGTTTGATAATTTAGGGACTCTGCATTTGAGAGGACGCAGAATGTGCGAATTTGTAACGTCACCTCCAAATCTCAGCATAGCAACTGGGATACTCTCGTCCACATCTCAATTACACCCAACATGTCTTTCACTCCTCCCTCTTCATCTTCCAGGGCTGTATAATTCCTTGCAAGCACATCTGTGCCTCTCGGTTGTCCAGACTGAAATAAAGAGTATTGTTGTGACAAGATCTGCTGTTGGAATTGCTGAGGGAACTCAGCAGGAGCGGCAGTGCCAGAGGGAGGAAACGGAATTCTCATAAAGTTCCGTAGAAATTCTGAAACGGAGTCTCTGATTCTCTCTCCACAGATGCTGCCAGACCGGATGATTTTTTGTTTTCCTGCAGTTTCTGCTTTTGCTTTTAGCTGAATGTCTGTTCAATTGACCGGAATGATACACCCAGACACACCATGTACCGATATTTATATCTTTCAAAAACTGAGGCAATTGAATTCAAACAAATGCAGAACGATGCTCTTCCCTCAGCTCCACAGACAGAGGAACTCGGGAAAGCAGCGGCGTGACATGGTTCTTTCGGTATAGCTGAGTGATTGCACTATAAACAGGAAATCCCGTTCCTTATTGCGGTGTCGAATCCTGCTGCCGGTGGCTGAAGGCACAGCAAGATGGAGTTTGTTTCGCATCTCTGTGTTTGGGATTCCAATCCCGGCGGGAAAACACTTCTTCCAGGTCAGAAGTGGCGTCAATCTCCAATGCACTCCCTGAACAGCTCGGATTCACCCGTGCACCCTGATGAAGGGCTTATGCCCGAAACGTCGAATTTCCTATTCCTTGGATGCTGCCTGACCTGCTGTGCTTTAACCAGCAACACAATTTCAGCTGTGATCTCCAGCATCTGCAGACCTCATTTTTCACCCGTGCATTGCCAGCTTTGTTCGAATTGGTGTGTTTCCTGATTCCTGACTAGAGTTTTCTCGCTGAATTTGGTCAAAGCTTTGACTGGAATAGACCATGATTCAATGTATGAAAGTACATTTCACTGGGGTGGAACCTGAACCCGCATAGTGACTGTGAATAAAACAATGGAAACTCTCAGCACAGGAATAAGAGACACTGAAGCAGACACATGAGGACAAATATCTTTTCTCTGTCAGTGAAAGGCGCTGCTTCACAAAGGGGAGACTTCGAGGTGAAGCAGTGACGGTGATAATTTCTGCTGATTATTCACCCGATGAAGGCCGTTTCTGACCGAAGTCCGTGTTTACATTACATACTGACAACCTGTCAGTGTCGCCCCCGCGATTGGGGCCAGTAGCGTAATGGATAACGCGTCTGACTTCGGATCAGAAGATTGTCGGTTCGAGTCCTACCTGGCTCGGGGCCGTGGCGCCCTTTATTGCGCTTGCTTCCTGTTGCATTGCCATTTCTGAGTTGTTTGGAGATGCTGGGATTGGATTCGTGCGTTTGTGAATTTGAAAGTTGCATTTCAGCCCGTTGCAGCTCATTCTCACACCGGTGTATGTCAGGTCCTGATTTGACACTATGTGAGCAGCTGCTGGGATGAGAACCGCGTGTTCCATAGCCCTTAATTCCTTCTGACATCAAGAATTTATCAATCTCTGCCTTGAAGACATTTAGCGTCCCAGCCTCCACTGCACTCTGTGACAATGAATTCCACAGGCCTACCACTCTCTGGATGAAGAAATGTCTCCGCATTTCTATTCTGAATTGACCCTCTCTAATTCTAAGGCTGCGTCCACAGGTCCTAGTCTCAGGACTACAAGGAGTCAGTCTCATGTTTGGATGGAAATGATATAAGGAAATGGAGTACTGGGCTAATGGTCGGATACTTGGTAGTGTGGATGAGCAGTGGGATCTTGGTGTCCATGTACACAGATCTCTGAAAATTGCCACCCAGGTAAATAGTGCTGTGAAGAGACATATGGTGTACTGGCTTTTATTGGTAGAGGAATTGAGTTCCGGAGTCCTGAGGTCATGTTGCAGTTGTATAAGACTCTGGTGCAGCCGCATCTGGAGTATTGTGTGCAGTTTTGGTCGCCATACTATAGGAAGGATGTGAAGGCACTGGAACGGGTGCAGAAGAGGTTTACCAGGATGTTGCCTGGTATGGTAGGAAGATCGTATTAGGAAAGATTGAGGCACTTGGGGGTGATTTCATTGGAGAAAAGAAGGTTTAGGGGTGACTTGATAGAGGTGTGCAAGATGATTAGGGGTTTAGATAGGGTTGACCATAAGAACCTTTTTCCACGTATGGAGTCAGATATTACGAGGGGGCATAGCTTGAAATTAATGGTGGTAACTATAGGACTGATGTTAGGAGTAGATTCTTTACACAGCGGGTTGTGAGTTCATGGAATGCCCTGCCAGTAACAGTGGTGGACTCTCCCTCTTTATGGGCATTTAAACGGGCATTGGATAAGCATATGGAGGATAGTGGGCTAGTGTAGGTTAGGTGGGCTTGGATCGGCGCAACACCGAGGGCCCAAGGGCCTGTACTGTGCTGTATGTTTCTATGGTCTATGTTCTATGTTCTATGAAACCTGAGGGCCAACTTTTATACACTAAGACCGATAAGCGTATAGGATGAGCTGCTAGTGGAAGTAACATTAACAATATTTAAAAGGTATTTGGACAAATACATGCACAGGAATTGTTCAGAAGGATAAAGGGACAAGTGCAGGGTAATAAGATTATCGTGGAAGGATAATTTGGTTGGCATGGATCAGTTTGAGCCAAAGCCCTGTCTCTGTGATGTGCAACTCTCACACTCTCGGACACAAATCAGATACCAGAAATGTTGGAGAATGCAAATTTTACTGAGTGGGGGAACTGAGGCTGATCAATATTAGTGAAGAAATGTTGCTTTGATAATTGCGGGGATGGACGGTGGATCAACCCACAGGGCCTGATAATCTACGTCCAAGCGTACTTCACAAAGTGTTTCCAGCAATAGATAATGCATTCACTGCCAGGATTGTCTGCATTCCGATACAGTCCCTGCAGACTGGAGAGCAGCTGATATCACTCGAATATTAAAAAATTGAGACATTGTCTTTGTTTTCTCTATAATCCTGTAATTTCCTGCGGTAGTACCGAATTCTACTGAGACTCTCTTCGGGCGGAGTGTGTCCCCATGATGCATGGTACAATAAACTGATTAATACTCAAGGTCTGCCTGCAGTGATTTTCTACAGCAGCGCGTGTGTTTAATTATGTAACTGCATATACATTTCTGTGTCTATTGCCATGTAAGCACATCATATTGCCATGAAACCACTTTGGGTGTCAGAGGTCACCGGCATGCTCTCGTCGTTGGAAGATGCTCACGTGTATTTCAGATAATGTGCTTTCATGCAATGCAGCTTTCCTGCTTGATGAAGAGATGGTATACTAGCCTTCATTGTGAGAGGTTGAGTCCAGGAGCAGGGATGTGTTGTCGGCTTGGTGAGGCCACACCTCCAATATCGTATGCCGTTTTGGTCTCCTTTTCTGAGGAATGTATTATCTATCCTGTCTAGTCCTGTTAAGATTTTATAAGTCTCTATGAGGTTCCTTCCTCATCCGTCTGAACTCGGGAGGAAACAATCCTAACGCAGTTAATCTCTCCTCATACGTCAGCCCCACCATCCCCTCAACCAGCCTGGTAACCCTTCACTGCACTCCCTCAAGAGCAAGACCATATTATTCTTCATCATTCTTGAAGCAGATCCTTTGCCTGACTGTAGAAAATCTCACCATGCAGAAAGTAAATTCACAAGTCACATGCATCCATTCCGCACTCATGCCCGGGCACACTTGTTTGATAATTTAGGGACTCTGCATTTGAGAGGACGCAGAATGTGCGAATTTGTAACGTCACCTCCAAATCTCAGCATAGCAACTGGGATACTCTCGTCCACATCTCAATTACACCCAACATGTCTTTCACTCCTCCCTCTTCATCTTCCAGGGCTGTATAATTCCTTGCAAGCGCATCTGTGCCTCTCGGTTGTCCAGACTGAAATAAAGAGTATTGTTGTGACAAGATCTGCTGTTGGAATTGCTGAGGGAACTCAGCAGGAGCGGCAGTGCCTGAGGGAGGAAACGGAATTCTCATAAAGTTCCGTAGAAATTCTGAAACGGAGTCTCTGATTCTCTCTCCACAGATGCGGCCAGACCGGATGATTTTTTGTTTTCCTGCAGTTTCTGCTTTTGCTTTTAGCTGAATGTCTATTCCATTGACCGGAATGATACACCCAGACACACCATGTACCGATATTTATATCTTTCAAAAACTGAGGCAATTGAATTCAAACAAATGCAGAACGATGCTCTTCCCTCAGCTCCACAGACAGACGAACACGGGAAAGCAGCGGCGTGACATGGTTCTTTCGGTATAGCTGAGTGATTGCACTTATAAACAGGCAATCCCGTTTCTTATTGCGGTGTCGAATCCTGCTGCCGGTGGCTGAAAGCACAGCAAGATGGAGTTTGTTTCGCATCTCTGTGTTTGGGATTCCAATCCCGGCGGGAAAACACTTCTTCCAGGTCAGAAGTGGCGTCAATCTCCCATGCACTCCCTGAACAGCTCGGATTCACCCGTGCACCCTGATGAAGGGCTTATGCCCGAAACGTCGAATTTCCTATTCCTTGGATGCTGCCTGACCTGCTGTGCTTTAACCAGCAACACATTTTCAGCTGTGATCTCCAGCATCTGCAGACCTCATTTTTCACCCGTGCATTGCCAGTTTTGTGCGAATTGGTGTGTTTCCAGATTCCTGACTAGAGTTTTCTCGCTGAATTTGGTCAAAGCTTTGACTGGAATAGACCATGATTCAATGTATGAAAGTACATTTCACTGGGGTGGAACCTAAACCCGCAAAGTGACTGTGAATAAAACAATGGAAACTCTCAGCACAGGAACAAGAGACACTGAAGCAGACACATGAGGACAAATATCTTTTCTCTGTCAGTGAAAGGCGCTGCTTCACAAAGGGGAGACTTCGAGGTGAAGCAGTGACGGTGATAATTTCTGCTGATTATTCACCCGATGAAGGCCGTTTCTGACCGAGGTCCGTGTTTACATTTACATAAAAGCAACCTGTCAGGGCAATGCTATGCTTCGGGCCAGTAGTGTAATGGATAACGCGTCTGACTTCGTGTCAGAAGGTTGTAGGTTTGTGTCCTACCTGGCTTTGTTCCGCATGTTTCCTGTTGCATTTCCGTTTCTTGCGTTTTGGATTTGCAAGTTGCATTTCAGCCCGTTGCAGCTCATTCTCACACCGGTGTATATCAGCTTCTGAGGAGCTGTGGGGATTTGATCAGTTCTCTGTCGAATTTGAAAACAGTATTTAGGTCCATTACAATCTGTTGTCAGACCGATGTATGGTAGGTCCTGATTTGTCACGATGCTGGGATGAGAACCGTGTGTTTTTGCAATTGGAAATTGCATTCCTGTCCATTGTAGCTCATTCTCAGACTGGTGTATGACAGCTCCTGTTATGTCAGGGTCTGTGCAGCTGCAGGGATTGGATCAGTACGTTTTTAAATTTAAAAGCTGCAATCGGGTCTGTTGACCGTTTTAAATTCCAGCTCACCGCAGCATCTCTCATTGTCTGTCCAACTGGCTTGAGTTACACCTAAAGCTGCCTTTTGCTGGAGAAGCAGGTATGCGAGGTCGGAGGGCAAAAGTGAAGCACAAGGGGCGGGTATAATGCTGAGAGTTTTGCCCCTCACAGGGTATGAGTCTGTGTGTCTCTCTCTGTGGGTGAAAATAAGGATGTGTTCGTCAAGGGTGGGCACAAAACAGTGTGATCATTTCAAACTTCAGTCCCATTGCTGTGTCATTTAAGATCACTGGGAGAATCTCTTTGACATGTTCACTGCAAACATCCGAACATACAATGTTATGGGTCAAGACCTGGAATCTGGGACTAGAAAAGCTGGATGTCTTTGAGCCGCACTGCACGATGGGCTGAATGGTCGTTTCTCATTCTGCAAAACTTCAAAGACAAATTGAAATTAATGGGCAGATAAAAAATAATCAGAAAGAAAAAGACAAAAGCGGTATCACTGAGAATAAATGCGAATGCTTCTCTCACCTTCTCATGTTACCTCCTGGTTCAGATTCGGTTCTCTCACCGCCGCGGCACTGGTTCTATTCCCGGTCAGGGAATGGGTGTTGTGTTCTGTAAACATATCGTGGTAACCGTATTCCTGACCAATTTTCCTCAAACCAGCAAGTTCATTGGATTTGTCCCAATCGTTAATAAGATTAACATAAAACAGAGAGCTGCAGATGCTGGAAATCCGACACCAAAAACAAGAATTGATGGAGAAACTCAGCAGGCCCAGCAACATGTGTGGAGAGAAGCAGGGTTAGTGTTTCAGAGAGACAGAACCAGGTTAGTTTTGCATTTCTATGTAATAGGGCCGAGAAAATGATCAGATTTATCTGTCAGAATGTTTATCAAAATCTCTCATTAGCTTACAACGTTACAAATTCAAAAGGACTCTATCGGCTGTAATGCTGTTTTATTGCCCGGAGCTGCTGAAAGATTGTGCTTAAATGATTATTTCTTTTTCGATTCGTTTGTGTCAGTTCACAGCCATGTCGAAAGGAGAATTGGTCCTTTCAGTGTTTATATCAACATGTGTCTCCATTTGTGTCTCTTTCTCTGTGTATCCACCTGACCCTCTTCCACATTCTCCGACTCTCTCTCTGTCCATATCCCTTATTCCCCATCTCTGTTCTTCAGAAAGTCTGACATTAGGAGACAGTTTGAGAGTGGAGCTGCTGAAAGGCTCTCTCCGCCCTGGCTGGACTGTGTAGAACTGGGCTCATATTCTCCAATTAATGTGTCCGTCCCTTCGTCCTGATTTCAGGAGACATTTCTTCCTCAATATATTATCACACTTACAAATTCAAAATACAATACCTAATCCAACAGGAAAAAAACACAATTACACTACAGCTATAGGTGCACAATAATGTATTTACTGTTGGTGTGAAATGAATGAACGGTGACAGCAGAGAATCAGGGGGGATCAGATCGTGTTGTCTGTGTCATTACCAGATCATTCCCCAGCAGGTCTGCAGTGTCTCCTGCCTCACCTCGTTATTTCCACCAAACTGGGAATAAAGAGGGGATGGGGATAAAAGAGCAGGAGACTCTCCTGCTCCTCGGTTGCTGACTGACCTTGCTGTGCTTTCCCAGCACCACACACTGAAGATACTGAAAGGCTGGAAGATAGACAGTCCAGGTTGGAGGAGAGCTGCTTCCCAGTAACATGTGTCTGTCTGCAGAGGGTGGGATCGGACTGTTGCCATATCTCCACCATGAATGCCTGAGGCTTTATTTTGTAAAAGTGAAATTGATAGAGGATAATTGTCATGTCGGGAGGGATTGGAGGAAGCTTGAATTCTCTAACAGCCAGCTTTAGGATCATGCAAGCTTCTACTGTCCAATTTGTCAGTGCACTTGGCTATTAGTTAAAAGATTGGCTGCTCATATTCCTCAGGGGCGAGGCTGTCACTGTCCTCACTTCAACTGCTCACTTTCCTGCACAGCTCCGGGTTTTTAATGGGGCCAGAAAAATGACCCCAAAACAGATCTCGTCTTCAGAGTTGCAGAGGGGTTTCTGTATTGTTTTTATAGCTAACGCAAATGACCGTGGATGTTGGGAATGTGAAACAATAACAGGAAATGCTGAGGAAACTCAGCAGGTGTGGCAGAAACTGTGGGAGAAAACGGAATTCTCACAAAGTTCTGGCGAAATTCTGAACCGGTGTCTCTGGTTCTCTCTGTGCAGATGCTGCCAGACCTGCGGAATGTTTCCTGCTATTTATGATTTGGTTTTTATCTGACTGTATATTCCATCTATCACGATGATACGTCCAGACACACCACGTATCGATATTTAAACCTTTCGAAAGTCAGGTCATTGAATTCAAACACATGCAACAATGATTCACTGTCTCTCAGCTCCACAGACAGAGAGACCCGGAAAGGCAACCGCGTGAGGTGGTACGATAGTCGTCTCTGAGTGATGACATCGATGAACTTGACATCCTGTGGCGTTTATATTTGGGGTGCCGAATCCTGCTGACTACAGCTAATGGCAGAGTATGAAGGAGGTTATTTCACATCTTTCTGTTTGGGATTCCGATCACGGCAGGAGAAATACCTATTTCAGGTCAGGAATGACGCCAATCTCCAATGCACACACTGAACAGCTCAGATTCACACGGGCATTGCAAACTGTGTTTGAACTCGTCTGTTTCTAAATCCCGGGCTCGAAATGGCAAGAGCTTTCTCACTGAATTTGGTTTTGGCCTCGACTGGAATAGACCATGATTCAATGTATGAAAGTACATTTCACTGGGGTGGAACCTAAACCCGCATAGTGACTGTGAATAAAACAATGGAAACTCTCAACACAGGAACAAGAGACACTGAAGCAGACACATGAGGACAAATATCTTTTCTCTGTCAGTGAAAGGCGCTGCTTCACAAAGGGGAGACTTCGAGGTGAAGCAGTGACGGTGATAATTTCTGCTGATTATTCACCCGATGAAGGCCGTTTCTGACCGAAGTCCGTGTTTACATTACATACTGACAACCTGTCAGCCGAACTTGTGCGATTGGGGCCAGTAGCGTAATGGATAACGTGTCTGACTTCGGATCAGAAGATTGTCGGTTTGAGTCCTACCTGGCTCGGGGCCGTGGCGCTCTTCATTGCGCTTGCTTCCTGTTGCATTGCCATTTCTGAGTTGTTTGGAGATGCTGGGATTGGATTCGTGCGTTTGTGAATTTGAAAGTTGCATTTCAGCCCGTTGCAGCTCATTCTCACACCGGTGTGTGTCAGGTCCTGATTTGACACTATGTGAGCAGCTGCTGGGATGAGAACCGCGTGTTCCGTAGCCCTTAATTCCTTCTGACATCAAGAATTTATCAATCTCTGCCTTGAAGACATTTAGCGTCCCGGCCTCCACTGCAATCTGTGACAATGAATTCCACAGGCCCACCACTCTCTGGATGAAGAAATGTCTCCGCATTTCTATTCTGAATTGACCCTCTCTAATTCTAAGGCTGCGTCCACAGGTCCTAGTCTCAGGACTACAAGAAGTCAGTCTCATGTTTGGATGGAAATGATATAAGGAAATGGAGTACTGGGCTAATGGTCGGATACCTGGTAGTGTGGATGAGCAGTGGGATCTTGGTGTCCAAGTAGACAGATCTCTGAAAATTGCCACCCAGGTAAATAGTGCTGTGAAGAGGCATATGGTGTACTGGCTTTTATTGGTAGAGGAATTGAGTTCCGGAGTCCTGAGGTCATGTTGCAGTTGTATAAGACTCTGGTGCAGCCGCATCTGGAGTATTGTGTGCAGTTTTGGTCGCCATACTATAGGAAGGATGTGAAGGCACTGGAACGTGTGCAGAAGAGGTTTACCAGGATGTTGCCTGGTATGGTAGGAAGATCGTATGAGGAATGATTGAGGCGCTTGGGGATGATTTCATTGGAGAAAAGAAGGTTTAGGGGTGACTTGATAGAGGTGTGCAAGATGATTAGGGGTTTAGATAGGGTTGACCATAAGAACCTTTTTCCACGTATGGAGTCAGATATTACGAGGGGGCATAGCTTTAAATTAATGGTGGTAACTATAGGACTGATGTTAGGAGTAGATTCTTTACTCAGCGAGTCATGAGTTCATGGAATGCCCTGCCAGTAGCAGTGGTGGACTCTCCCACTTTATGGGCATTTAAACGGGCATTGGATAAGCATATGGAGGATAGTGGGCTCGTGTAGGTTAGGTGGGCTTGGATCGGCGCAACACCGAGGGCCGAAGGGCCTGTACTGTGCTGTATTTTTCTATGTTATATGTTCTATGAAACCTGAGGGCCAACTTTTATACACTAAGACAGATAAGCATATAGAATGAGCTGCCAGTGGAAGTGGTTGAGGGAGAAACATTAACAATATTTAAAAGGTATTTGGACAAATACATGCACAGGAATTGTTCAGAAGGATAAAGGGCCAAGTGCAGGGAAATAAGATTATCGTGGAAGGATAATTTGGTTGGCATGGATCAGTTTGAGCCAAAGCCCTGTCTCTGTGATGTGCAACTCTCACACTCTCGGACACAAATCAGATACCAGAAATGTTGGAGAATGCAAATTTTACTGAGTGGGGGAACTGAGGCTGATCAATATTAGTGAAGAAATGTTGCCTTGATAATTGCGGGGATGGACGGTGGATCAACCCACAGGGCCTGATAATCTACATCCAAGCGTACTTCACAAAGTGGTTCCAGCAATAGATAATGCATTCACTGCCAGGATTGTCTACATTCCGATACAGTCCCTGCAGACTGGAGAGCAGCTGATATCACTCGAATATTAAAAAATGGAGACATTGTCTTTGTTATCTCTATAATCCTGTATTTTCCTGCGGTAGTACCGAGTTCTACTGAGACTCTCTTCAGGCGGAGTGTGTCCCCATGATGCATGATACAATAAACTGATTAATACTCAAGGTCTGCCTGCAGTGATTTTCTACAGCAGCGCGGGTGTTTAATTATGTGACTGCATATACATTTCTGTGTCTATTGCCATGTAAGCACATCATATTGCCATGAAACCACTTTGGGTGTCAGAGATCACCGGCATGCTCTCGTCGTTGGAAGATGCTCACGTGTATTTCAGATAATGTGCTTTCCATGCAATGCAGCTTTCCTGCTTGATGAAGCGATGGTATACTAGCCTTCATTGTGAGAGGTTGAGTGCAGGAGCAGGGATGTGTTGTCACCTTGGTGAGGCCACACCTCCAATATCGTATGCCGTTTTGGTCTCCTTTTCTGAGGAATGCATTATCTATCCTGTCTAGACCTGTTAAGATTTTATAAGTCTCTATGAGATTCCTTCCTCATCCGTCTGAACTCTGGAGGAAACAATCCTAACGCAGTTAATCTCTCCTCATACGTCAGCCCCACCATCCCCGGAACCAGCCTGGTAACCCTTCACTGCACTCCCTCAAGAGCAAGACCATATTATTCTTCATCATTCTTGAAGCAGATCCTTTGCCTGACTGTAGAAAATCTCAACATGCAGAAAGTAAATTCACAAGTCACATGCATCCATTCCGCACTCATGCCCGGGCACACTTGTTTGATAATTTAGGGACTCTGCATTTGAGAGGACGCAGAATGTGCGAATTTGTAACGTCACCTCCAAATCTCAGCCTAGCAACTGGGATACTCTCGTCCACATCCCAATTACACCCAACATGTCTTTCACTCCTCCCTCTTCATCTTCCAGGGCTGTATAATTCCTTGCAAGCACATCTGTGCACCTCGGTTGTCCAGACTGAAATAAAGAGTATTGTTGTGACAAGATCTGCTGTTGGAATTGCTGAGGGAACCCAGCAGGAGCGGCAGTGCCTGGGGGAGGAAACGGAATTCTCATAAAGTTCCGTAGAAATTCTGAAACGGAGTCTCTGATTCTCTCTCCACAGATGCGGCCAGACCGGATGATTTTTTTGTTATCCTGCAGTTTCTGCTTTTGCTTTTAGCTGAATGTCTATTCCATTGACCGGAATGATACACCCAGACACACCATGTACCGATATTTATATCTTTCAAAAACTGAGGCAATTGAATTCAAACAAATGCAGAACGATGCTCTTCCCTCAGCTCCACAGACAGAGGAACTCGGGAAAGCAGCGGCGTGACATGGTTCTATAGGTATAGCTGAGTGATTGCACTTATAAACAGGAAATCCCGTTCCTTATTGCGGTGTGGAATCCTGCTGCCGGTGGCTGAAGGCAGAGCAAGCGGGAGTTTGTTTCGCATCTCTGTGTTTGGGATTCCAATCCCGGCGGGAAAACACTTCTTCCAGGTCAGAAGTGGCGTCAATCTCCAATGCACTCCCTGAACAGCTCGGATTCACCCGTG
This sequence comes from Hemiscyllium ocellatum, assembly GCF_020745735.1. Classification (NCBI taxonomy): domain Eukaryota; kingdom Metazoa; phylum Chordata; class Chondrichthyes; order Orectolobiformes; family Hemiscylliidae; genus Hemiscyllium; species Hemiscyllium ocellatum. Next base: position 307,605 of record NW_026867601.1, read on the forward strand.
CACCCTGATGAAGGGCTTATGCCCGAAACGTCGAATTTCCTATTCCTTGGATGCTGCCTGACCTGCTGTGCTTTAACCAGCAACACATTTTCAGCTGTGATCCCCAACATCTGCAGACCTCATTTTTCACCCGTGCATTGCCAGCTTTGTTCGAATTGGTGTGTTTCCAGATTCCTGACTAGAGTTTTCTCGCTGAATTTGGTCAAGGCATTGACTGGAATAGACCATGATTCAATGTATGAAAGTACATTTCACTGGGGTGGAACCTAAACCCGCATAGTGACTGTGAATAAAACAATGGAAACTCTCAGCACAGGAACAAGAGACACTGAAGCAGACACATGAGGACAAATATCTTTTCTCTGTCAGTGAAAGGCGCTGCTTCACAAAGGGGAGACTTCGAGGTGAAGCAGTGACGGTGATAATTACTGCTGATTATTCACCCGATGACTACCGTTTCTGACCGAAGTCTGTGTTTACATTACATACTGACAACCTGTCAGCCCTAGTCCGGCGATTGGGGCCAGTAGCGTAATGGATAACGCGTCTGACTTCGGATCAGAAGATTGTCGGTTCGAGTCGTACCTGGCTCGGGTCCGTGACGCTCTTTATTGCACATGCTTCCTGTTGCATTGCCATTTCTGACTTGTTTGGAGATGCTGGGATTGGATTCGTGCGTTTGTGAATTTGAAAGTTGCATTTCAGCCCCTTGCAGCTCATTCTCACACCGGTGTATGGCAGGTCCTGATTTGACACTATGTGAGCAGCTGCTGGGATGAGAACCGCGTGTTCCGTAGCCCTTAATTCCTTCTGACATCAAGAATTTATCAATCTCTGCCTTGAAGACATTTAGCGTCCCGGCCTCCACTGCACTCTGTGACAATGAATTCCACAGGCCCACCACTCTCTGGATGAAGAAATGTCTCCGCATTTCTATTCTGAATTGACCCTCTCTAATTCTAAGGCTGCGTCCACGGGTCCTAGTCTCAGGACTACAAGGAGTCAGTCTCATGTTTGGATGGAAATGATATAAGGAAATGGAGTACTGGGCTAATGGTCGGATACTTGGTAGTGTGGATGAGCAGTGGGATCTTGGTGTCCATGTAGACAGATCTCTGAAAATTGCCACCCAGGTAAATAGTGCTGTGAAGAGGCATATGGTGTACTGGCTTTTATTGGTAGAGGAATTGAGTTCCGGAGTCCTGAGGTCATGTTGCAGTTGTATAAGACTCTGGTGCAGCCGCATCTGGAGTATTGTGTGCAGTTTTGGTCGCCATACTATAGGAAGGATGTGAAGGCACTGGAACGGGTGCAGAAGAGGTTTACCAGGATGTTGCCTGGTATGGTAGGAAGATCGTATGAGGAAAGATTGAGGCACTTGGGGTGATTTCATTGGAGAAAAGAAGGTTTAGGGGTGACTTGATAGAGGTGTGCAAGATGATTAGTGGTTTAGATAGGGTTGACCATAAGAACCTTTTTCCACGTATGGATTCAGATATTACGAGGGGGCATAGCTTTAAATTAATGGTGGTAACTATAGGACTGATGTTAGGAGTAGATTCTTTACTCAGCGAGTCATGAGTTCATGGAATGTCCTGCCAGAAACAGTGGTGGACTCTCCCTCTTTATGGGCATTTAAACGGGCATTGGAAAGGCATATGGAGGATAGTGGGCTAGTGTAGGTTAGGTGGGCTTGGATCGGCGCAACACCGAGGGCCGAAGGGCCTGTACTGTGCTGTATTTTACTATGTTCTATGTTCTATGAAACCTGAGGGCCAACTTTTATACACTAAGACCGATAAGCATAAAGAATGTGCTGCCAGCGGAAGTGGTTGAGGGAGAAACATTAACAATATTTAAAAGGTATTTGGACAAATACATGCACAGGAATTGTTCAGAAGGATAAAGGGCCAAGTGCAGGGAAATAAGATTATCGTGGAAGGATAATTTGGTTGGCATGGATCAGTTTGAGCCAAAGCCCTGTCTCTGTGATGTGCAACTCTCACACTCTCGGACACAAATCAGATACCAGAAATGTTGGAGAATGCAAATTTTACTGAGTGGGGGAACTGAGGCTGATCAATATTAGTGAAGAAATGTTGCTTTGATAATTGCGGGGATGGATGGTGGATCAACCCACAGGGCCTGATAATCTACATCCAAGCGTACTTCACAAAGTGGTTCCAGCAATAGATAATGCATTCACTGCCAGGATTGTCTACATTCCGATACAGTCCCTGCAGACTGGAGAGCAGCTGATATCACTCGAATATTAAAAAATGGAGACATTGTCTTTGTTTTCTCTATATTCCTGAAATTTCCTGCGGTAGTACCGAGTTCTACTGAGACTCTCTTCGGGCGGAGTGTGTCCCCATGATGCATCGTACAATAAACTGATTAATACTCAAGGTCTGCCTGCAGTGATTTTCTACAGCAGCGCGGGTGTTTAATTATGTAACTGCATATACATTTCTGTGTCTATTGCCATGTAAGCACATCATATTGCCATGAAACCACTTTGGGTGTCAGAGGTCATCGGCATGCTCTCGTCGTTGGAAGATGCTCACGTGTATTTCAGATAATGTGCTTTCCATGCAATGCAGCTTTCCTGCTTGATGAAGAGATGGTATACTAGCCTTCATTGTGAGAGATTGAGTGCAGGAGCAGGGATGTGTTGTCGCCTTGGTGAGGCCACACCTCCAATATCGTATGCCGTTTTGGTCTCCTTTTCTGAGGAATGTATTATCTATCCTGTCTAGACCTGTTAAGATTTTATAAGTCTCTATGAGATTCCTTCCTCATCCGTCTGAACTCGGGAGGAAACAATCCTAACGCAGTTAATCTCTCCTCATACGTCAGCCCCACCATCCCCGGAACCAGCCTGGTAACCCTTGACTGCACTCCCTCAAGAGCAAGACCATATTATTCTTCATCATTCTTGAAGCAGATCCTTTGCCTGACTGTAGAAAATCTCAACATGCAGAAAGTAAATTCACAAGTCACATGCATCCATTCCGCACTCATGCCCAGGCACACTTGTTTGCTCATTTAGGGACTCTGCATTTGAGAGGACGCAGAATGTGCGAATTTGTAACGTCACCTCCAAATCTCAGCCTAGCAACTGGGATTCTCTCGTCCACATCCCAATTACACCCAACATGTCTTTCACTCCTCCCTCTTCATCTTCCAGGGCTGTATAATTCCTTGCAAGCGCATCTGTGCACCTCGGTTGTCCAGACTGAAATAAAGAGTATTGTTGTGACAAGATCTGCTGTTGGAATTGCTGAGGGAACTCAGCAGGAGCGGCAGTGCCTGAGGGAGGAAACGGAATTCTCATAAAGTTCCGTAGAAATTCTGAAACGGAGTCTCTGATTCTCTCTCCACAGATGCGGCCAGACCGGATGATTTTTTGTTTTCCTGCAGTTTCTGTTTTGGCTTTTAGCTGAATGTCTATTCCATTGACCGGAATGATACACCCAGACACACCATGTACCGATATTTATATCTTTCAAAAACTGAGGCAATTGAATTCAAACAAATGCAGAACGATGCTCTTCCCTCAGCTCCACAGACAGAGGAACTCGGGAAAGCAGCGGCGTGACATGGTTCTATAGGTATAGCTGAGTGACTGCACTTATAAACAGGCAATCCCGCTTCTTATTGCGGTGTCGAATCCTGCTGCCGGTGGCTGAAAGCAGAGCAAGAGGGAGTTTGTTTCGCATCTCTGTGTTTGGGATTCCAATCCCGGCGGGAAAACACTTCTTCCAGGTCAGAAGTGGCGTCAATCTCCCATGCACTCCCTGAACAGCTCGGATTCACCCGTGCACCCTGATGAAGGGCTTATCCCCGAAACGTCGAATTTCCTGTTCCTTGGATGCTGCCTGGCCTGCTGTGCTTTAACCAGCAACACATTTTCAGCTGTGATCTCCAGCATCTGCAGACCTCATTTTTCACCCGTGCATTGCCAGCTTTGTTCGAATTGGTGTGTTTCCAGATTCCTGACTAGAGTTTTCTCGCTGAATTTGGTCAAGGCATTGACTGGAATAGACCATGATTCAATGTATGAAAGTACATTTCACTGGGGTGGAACCTAAATCCGCAAAGTGACTGTGAATAAAACAATGGAAACTCTCAGCACAGGAACAAGAGACACTGAAGCAGACACATGAGGACAAATATCTTTTCTCTGTCAGTGAAAGGCGCTGCTTCACAAAGGGGAGACTTCGAGGTGAAGCAGTGACGGTGATAATTTCTGCTGATTATTCACCCGATGAAGGCCGTTTCTGACCGAAGTCCGTGTTTACATTACATACTGACAACCTGTCAGTGTCGCCCCCGCGATTGGGGCCAGTAGCGTAATGGATGACGTGTCTGACTTCGGATCAGAAAATTGTAGGTTCGAGTCCTACCTGGCTCGGGGCCGTGGCGCTCATTGTTGAGCATGCTTCTTGTTGCATTGCCATTTCTGAGTTGTTTGGAGATGCTGGGATTGGATTCGTGCGTTTGTGAATTTGAAAGTTGCATTGCAGCTCATTCTCAGACCGGTGAATGTCAGCTTCTGAGGAGCTGTGTGGTTCTGATCAGTGCTCTGTCGAATTTGAAATAGGGCCGAGAAAATGATCTGATTTATCTGTCAGAATGTTTATCAAAATCTCTCATTAGCTTGCAGCGTTACAAATTCAAAAGGACTCCATCGGCTGTAATGCTGTTTCTATTACCCTCAGCTCCTGAAAGATTGTGCTCGAATGACTTTTTTTTTTGTCGTTTCGTTTGTGTCAGTTCACAGCCATGTCGAAAGGAGAATTGGTCCTTTCAGTGTTTACATCAACATGTGTCTCCATTTGTATCTCTTTCTCTGTGTATCCACCTGACCCTCTTCCACATTCTTCGACTCTCTGTCTGTCCATATCCCTCATTCCCCATCTCTGTTCTTCACAAAGCCTGACATTAGGAGACAGTTTGAGAGTGGAGCTGCTGAAAGGCTCTCTCCACCCTGGCTGGACTGTGTAGAACTGGGCTCACATTCTCCAATTAATGTGTCTGTCCCTTCGACCTGAGATCATGAGACATTTCTTCCTCAATATATTATCACACTTACAAATTCAAAATACAATACCTAATCCAACAGGACAAAAACACAATTATAATACAACTACAGGAGCACAATAATGTATTTACTGTCGGTGTGAAATGAATGAACGGCGACAGCAGAGAATCAGGGCGATCAGATCGTGTTGTTTGTGTCGTTACCAGATCATTCCCCAGCAGGTCTGCAGTGTCTCCTGCCTCACCTCGTTATTTCCACCCAACTGGGAAAGAAGCGTGGCTGGGGGAGGGCTGGGGTAACAGAGGAGCGGAAGCAGAAATGTTTGTGAAACAATTGAAATAAACTCCAGGTTCAATTAATAGTTAAAGAGAAATAAAAACTCACTCGTGGACTTAAACCAGGAATCATCAGCCGGATCACCGACTCAAACAGCATGCTGAATTGTTTGGTCGGAGATCATACACTTGCAACAAGTTGTCACAGTCACACATCAATACAATCAGCGATCACCGTTCAGATTTGAACGGAATAACCCCCATCTACTTTGCAAGTGCATTAACCAACTAAACCACATCACCAGGACATGAGCAGCTTCACTTACCGATATGTGCAGTCCGGTAACCACCTGGTCACTAACTCCGAAATGTGTTTTCGGTATCACTGTTGCTCAGTGAGAATTGCAATCAACCTAAACTTTTGCCAAAACAGTTCACAGCCGAACATTCTTCACTGGAAATGGACAGAAATAAAACACAATCTCCTTTTGCCTTGGCTTCAACATGATTCTTTCCATCCCTCTGAACTGACAGGGTAAAGAGGATGTGTTCAACCTCTTGGCGTCCCTTCATCATATTAATGCACACTCTCAGGGAACCTCACACCAATAGGAACAGGGTCATTGAGGTGAATTGGCCAGCTGTGGTGTTTGAGTCAGTGTAAACAGTGAAGGATGACCCGTGAACACCGACACTGACACCATCAGCTCCACCTCACATCCTGCCCCATGCCTCCCACTCATCTTTGCTGTTGTCATAAACCTGGTCCCTTTTTTTTCCAAACGTTGTTCCTTCTCTCAGGCATATTCTGTCCTTGATTATTTTTCAGATGGATAATAAAGCAGGCCAGGCTTACGATGAGACCGGTTTGGTACAGAGATGAAAAGGGTATGGAGAAGCCTTTTATTTAGATATAAACAGATGAGACTTCAGGCCAAAGTGGTCATCTTTTAGAAGTCACGTAAAAACAATGACTGCAGATGCTGGAAACCAGGTTCTGGATCAGTGGTGCTGGAAGAGCACAGCAGTTCAGGCAGCATCCAAAGTGCAGAGAAATCGACGTTTCAGGCAAAAGCCCTTCATCAGGAATAAAGGCAGAGAGCCTGAAGGGTGGAGAGATAAGCTAGAGGAGGGTGGGGGTGGGGAGAGAGTAGCATAGAGTGCAATGGGTGAGTGGGGGAGGGGATGGAGGTGATAGGTCAGGGAGGAGAGGGTGGAGTGGATAGGTGGAAAAGGAGCTAGGCAGGTAGGGCAAGTCCGGACAAGTCATGGGGAGAGTGCTGAGCTGGAAGTTTGGAACTAGGGTGAGGTGGGGGAAGGGGAAATGAGGAAACAGGTGAAGTCCACATTGATGCCCTGGGGTTGAAGTGTTCCGAGGCGGAAGATGAGGCGTTCTTCCTCCAGGCGTCTGGTGGTGAGGGAGCGGTGGTGAAGGAGGCCCAGGACCTCCATGTCCTCGGCAGAGTGGGAGGGGGAGGTGAAATGTTGGGCCACGGGGCGGTGTGGTTGATTGGTGGCCTGTGCAATGAAAGGAGAGTGGTCAGCTCCCTAGCTGAGCAGTTCAGTTCAGTCCAGAACTGGTTGGAAGTTTAACAGTGAGCTGTGTGGAAACTCCCTGTTCTGCGCTTCTCACCTCAACCTGGAAGCATTTGACCTGTTTTTGTCCTCTGTTTTAAAAGGGGGGTTGCTTATTGGGACTGTTGTGTATATTCGGAACAGCAAGCTTAGGTCAAGTTTGGATAGACTGAGTTCTGTAGGGATTCCTAATTCTGTCGCTCGTGTTTCATGGTGTAATTTTGTGAATGATTTTATTCTCTGATTTAAACCTGGTAGTCAACTTCGCTAACTGAATCTGGGTAATTGTAACTGTACACTTACCGATACAAATTCGAAAGCTATGGGCTGGGCTGCCTGCTCACGAATGTTTTGAGCGGTCTGTCCTAGTCCATAACACAGTTCACTTTTATTTCACTTCCCTGCTCCACGTTTCAACTTAAACCCGGCTGTTTGCAGATGTCCGAATAGACCCTATCACTGTTAGAAACGCATTCCTGGGATATCGCTGTCACTCAGTGGGATAGGACTCACTGCCCATCCCTAATTACTCCAGAGATGCAGGGAATACCTTAATGTCCCGGACACTTGAATCCCTCAGCGCGGTTGTACAGCCATGATACCGCTGGGAAGGGAGGTCCAGGATTTAGACCCAGCGACACTGAAGGGACAGCGGTACATTTCCAACTCAGAACGGTGAGGTGATTGGAGGGGGATTTCCGGTGGTCGGTTCCCCGTGTATCTGCTGCCAGTGTCCTTCGAGATGGATGCAAACAATCACTGGGCTGGTTCTGGCAGAAACCACGTGTGTCTTCTGTGTGCAACGAGGAACGGATTCTCATTCAGGCAATTCACACCAAGACAAATAAATCTTCATTCCCTGACTGGGAATCGTATCCAAGACTGGGCGATACAAATTCGGACTCTTCAGCAGGGACTCCCTCCCGTGCTGCTGATTGTAACCTTTGTGACCTGACTGACACACAGTCTTTTTGTTTAGATTAGATTCTCTACCGTGTGGATTATCTCTGCTGGTTGTTCTCCTTGTGAATGCTTTCTGTCCCTCGTGTCCATGTTCACATTCCATATTGACAAGCTAAGCTCCTAAGACAGTAGTGGGTTAGTGGCGTGATGGATTACGCGTCTGATTTCGGATCAGTAGGTTATAGGGTCGAGTCCAATTTAGCTCGGGTTCAAGCCGGACAAATTTGAGGAGATGCATTTTGGAAGATCCAATTCAAGAGCAAACTATACAGTAAGTGGAAAAGTCCTGGGGAAAATAGATGTACAGAGAGACCTGGGTGTTCAGGTCCATTGTTCCCTGAAGGTGGCGACACAGGTCAATAGAGAGGTCAAGAAGGCATACGGCCTTCATCGGACGGGGTATTGAGTACAAGAGTTGGCAGGTCATGTTACAGTTGTATGAGACTTTAGTTCGGCCAGATTTGGAATACTGCGTACAGTTCAGGTCGCCACATTACCAAAAGGATGTGGATGTTTTGGAGTGGGTGCGGAGGAGGTTGTCCAGTACATTGCCTGGTATGGAGGGTGCTAGCTATGAGGAAAGGTTGAGTAGGTTGGGATTATTTTCATTGGAAAGAAGGAGGTTGTGGGGGTGGGTGGAGCTGATTGAGGCCAACAAAACCATGAGAGGTATAGACAGGGTGGATAGCAAGAAACTTTTTCCCATAGTGGGGAACTCAATTACTCGGGGTCACGAGTTCAAAGTGACAGGGGAAATGGTTGGGGGAGAAATGTGTGGAAGGTTCTATGTGCAGAGGGTGGTGGGCATGTTGCCAGATCATGTTGCTAGCGGAGGTAGTCGGGGTGGGAACAATAGCATAAAACAAGATGTATCTAGACAGATACATGGATGGACAGGGAGCAAAGGGATACAGACCCTTAGAAAATAGGCAGCAGGTTTAGATAGAGGATCTGGATCGACACAGGTTTGGAGGGCCGAAGGGCCTGTTCCTGCGCTGTAATGTTCCTTGTCCTTTGTATGACTGCTCAGTTTGGAAAATCATTAAACAATACAAGGCAGCTGATGAATTTTCCGCCTCTCCCCCCAATGATTGGTTCTGCAAACCATTCCTTCTTTCTCTTATTCAGTCAGAGTTTTGTGAAAATCAAGGTGGGAGTAAGTAGGCCTCCTAGAGGAGGGAGGGTCTCTTAACACTGAAGGGACTTTCGTTCTCCCTGTGTCTGTGTGGGTTTCCTCCGGGTGCTCCGGTTTCCTCCCACAGTCCAAAGATGTGCAGGTCAGGGTGAATTGGCCATGCTAAATTGCCCGTAGTGTTAGGTAAGGGGTAAATGTAGGGGTATGGGTGGGTTGCGCTTCCGCGGGTCGGTGTGGACTTGTTGGGCTGAAGGGCCGGTTTCCACACTGTAAATAATCTAATCTAATCTAATCTAAAAAGATTGCACATATACAGGACAATGGGGGGGAGTGGTCATATTATCCACAGTGCTGAGGAGTGACAGATGGAGTTTCATTTCGAGAAATGAAAGATCATTTTTAGAGCTGGATAGAGTTCATTGATGAAGTGACCAGGAAGGTTGATGAGGGCAGAGCTGTCGATGTAGTCTATATGGATTTCAGTAAGGCCTTTGGTAAGGTTCCACCTCATAGATTGAGAAGATTTGTTGCTCAGTTTTTGAGGTTCTAGATGTAGGTTTGCTCACTGAGCTGGAAGGTTGGTCTTCCGACGTTTCGTCACCCTACTAAGTAACATCTTCAGTGAGCCTCCGGATGAAGCACTGGTGGTATGGCCCACTTTCTATTTATGTGCTTAGGTTCCATAGGTCGGTGACATCATTTCCTGCAGTGACGTCAATTCCTGTTATTTTTCTCAGTGGGTGGTAAATGGAATCCAAGTCAATGAGTTTGTTGAATTAGTTGCAGTTTGGGTGCCATTCCTCAAGGATCTTGGATGATACATCTGAAAATTAACCTTCCAGACAGATACATACACATTGAGGAAGAGAGAGAGAGAGACATGCAGAGAGAAAGATCCTAGATCTCCCTCCCAATTGCCCCCTTCTGTGTTTAAAGCGATACAATGCCACATGCACTCACACACACAGGCACACACGCAGGCATGCACAGACACACGCACACAAACACACATGTGCACATACACACACTCTCACTCATACACACACTTATACACACACTTTCACTCACTCTCTCTCACAGACACACACGCTCATTCACGCGCACACTCACTCAGACACTCACTCACATCCACACTAACTCTCTCACACATACTTTCATTCACATACACACAAACTCTCACTCACTCACACACACAAACTCTCACTCACTCACTCACGCATGCACATTCACTCACTCACACACATACACTCTCACTCACACACACAACCACACTCTCACTCATACTCTCTCTATCACACACTTACACACACTTTCACTCACTCTCTCTCACAGACACAATCGCACTCACACTCACTCACACACACAAGCACTCTTTAACATGCGCTCTCATTCACTCACGCAAGCACGCACACACACACTCACATGCACAAACACTCACACATATATACACACACACACACACATACACACACAAACACTCTCACTGACTCACACATACAAACACAGTCACAAAGCACAGTCGCTCACACATACACACACACACTCCCACTCTCACACACACACACACTCACACTCACACACACACAGTCTCACATACACACACACAGTCACTCACACATATACACACACACACACACACACACACACGGTCACACACATACACACACACATATGCTGGTTTGGAGAGGATTGTAATTGTACTGAGGCTCCTCAGAGTGAAACATGTGTCTCCAAAGACAATGTTTTGAAGACAGAAACAATTATGCAGCCTGAGAGATTCGCAATCTTTGTAGCTTCCTCCAAGAAATAAAATCTGTCGCTTCTGCAATGACATGGGGAGGTCACCAGAGGGTGGCATTGTATCACTTTAAACTTGAGTGAAAGCGAGGGATAGAATCACAGAGATGTACAGCACAGAAACAGACCCTTTGGCCCGACCGCCCATGCTGACCCAGATATCCCTAACCTAACCCACTCCCCATTCCCCCAGCACTTGACCCAGCTCCCTCTAAACCCTTCCTGTTCCTGTCCCCCATCCACCTTTTAAATGCTGTCATTGTACCAGCCCCCACCCACTTCCTCTGGCAGCTCCTCCCACACACGCACCACCCTCTGGGGGAAAAAGTTGCCGCTCGGGTCCCTTTCCCCCCTCTCACCTTAAACCTAACCCCCTCTAGTTCTGGATTCCCCCACCCCAGGGGGGAAAAGACCTTGTCTATTTACCCCACCCCTCGTGATGTTATAAACCTCTACAAGGTCACCCCTCAGCCTCCGACGGTCCAGGGAAAACAGCCCCAGCCTGTCCAGCCTCTCCCTGTAGCTCAAACCCTCCAACATCCTTGTCAATCTTTTCCGAACCCTCCCACAACATCCTTCCTGTAGCAGGGAGACCGGGATTGAACACAATATTCCAACAGGGGCCCCTAACCAATGTCCTGTACAGCCGCAACGTGACCCCCCCAACTCCTGTACTCAATACTCTGACCAATAAAGGGAAGCATACCAAACCTCTCCTTCACTATCCTATCCACCTGTGACTCCACTTTCAAGGAGCTATGACCCTGCACTCCAAGGTCTCTGTGTTCACCAACACTCCCCCAGGACCTTACCATTAAGTGGATAAGTCCTGCTAAGATTTGCTTTCCCAAAATGCAGCCCCTCACATTTATCTGAATTAAACTCCATCTGCCACTTCTCAGACCATTGACTCATCTGATGCAGATCCTGTTGTAGCCTGAGGTAACCCTCTTCGCTGTCCATCATACCTCCAATTCTGGGGTCATCTGCAAACTTACTCACTGTACCTCTTATGTTCAGATCCAAATCATTTATGTAAATGATGAAAAGTAATGGACCCCGCACCGGTTCAGCACTGGTCATATTATCTGGGCCGACATAACACCAATTGTTAAAGTTCACCTGAGAATGTAACTTTTAAAGAAAGTTCTGAATTTTACACATGAAAGATCTGAAACCAACATGGTCATTCTAAAAGATGAGAAACTTAACCAACAGTCCAGGTCTTTTTCAATATATAATTTCAGGTACATCACATTGCAAACTTTTGCTATAAGTTCTGTGTCTTATGGTCTGATGCACCATAACCACCTGATGAAAGAGCAGTGCTCCGAAAGCTAGTGCTTCCAAATAAATCTGTTGGACTATAACCTGGTGTCGTGATTTTTAATCCAATAGAAAACTTGTTGCTGATGTAGTGGCGTGGAGAGACCACCGGATGGTGGCATTGTATCACAAGAGGGACACACATAGAGAGAGAGGGAGAGAGACTGATTTATCCCTTTTTAATTCATTCATTCATTCAAACTTCCCTTCAGTGAGTCCCACTGCAGCCAGAGATAGACCCAGAGACACAAATAGACAGAGACACACATGTGGAGACACCCACCAACATGCCTGACCTTATCTATTCACCTTATCGATGCCCCTCGTGATTTTATAAATCTCTATGCGGGCACAATGGGTGGTTCGATTCCAGTCTGGGACGACTGTCTGTGTGGAGTTTGCACGTTCTCCCCGTGTCTGTGTGGGTTCCCTCCGGGTGCTCCGGTTTCCTCCCACAGTCCAAACGATGTGCAGGTTAGGGTGAATTGGCCATGCTAAATTGCCCCATAGTGTCACTGAATCAGTTAGGGGTAAGTATAGGGAAATGAGTTACTCTTCAGAGGGCCGGTATGGACTTGCTGGGCTGAAGGGCCTGTTTCCACACTGTAGGGAATCTAATCCTATCATAAGGTCACCCCTCAGCCTCCGACGCTCCAGGGAAAACAGCCCCAGCCTGTCCAGCCTCTCCCTGTAGCTCAAACCCTCCAACATCCTTGCCAATCTTTTCCGAACCCTTTCACAACATCCTTCCTGTAGCAGGGAGACCGGGATTGAACACAGTATTCCAAAAGTGGCCTAACCGCGCGCGCGCACACACACACACACACACACACACACACACACACACACACACACACACACACACACACACACACACACACACACCCCTCTCCCTCTAACACACACACGCACTCCCTTTCTTACACACACACACTCTCTCTCACACACACACCCGCCCTCTCTCATACATACACACTCCCTCTCTTACACACATACACAATCACACACACACACTGTCTCTAACACACACATTCCCTCTCCCTCTCTCTCTCACACACACACACACACACACTCCCTCTCTCGCACACACTTCCTCCCTTTCTCTATCACACACACACATACCCTCTCCATCTCTTTCACTCACACACACACACACACACACACACACACACTCCCTCTCTCACACACACACACACTCCCTCTCTCACAAACACACACCATTTCTCTCTTTCTCACACACACACACACACACACACACACACACACACACACACACACACACATCTATGGGGTGAATCATTCCACCCAGGAGGTCTGATTGACTGCTGGTTTATTTTATTATTTTTGGACATCACACACCTTGAGACCGCAGTGGGACAGAGTGACAGGTTGTACATTCCCATTCCTGGGATACTGCAAACCGGACTCCAGGTTACATTTCTGAGACAGATCCTGAACGAAGCTCCCACCTCCCCATCAGGAGCTGATGAAATGACCCCTTTTGTATATTCCTGTTGCTCTGCCTGTTTGACTTCTGGGATGTTCGAAACAGGTGGGGATGTTTAATTAGCTCAGGGCAGCAACTATAAACGGGTTCTGGAATTTGCATCTTAAACAGTTGGAAATTGCCGATCATATCGAACAGAGTTCTCAGTAAGTCGGCTTCTGCAGAGCAAGCCAACATCCCTAAACTTCAGCAAAGTATCAATGACAACAGCTTCAAGCTTTTGCGAAGATTTGTAGCTCAGGTTGTGGATCAGGTGGTTGAGTTGCTCTTTTTTGACTGGAAAATTTGTTCACAAACATTTTGTTACTGTTCTAGGTAACATTGTCAGTGGGCCTCTGGCAATGCATGGTGTTCTGTTCTGCTTTGCTATTTATGTGTCCCACTTGCTATTTATTGTGGTTCTGTTCGCCGAGCTGGAAGTTTTTTGTTGCAAACGTTTCGTCCCCTGGCTAGGAGACATCACGAGAGAAGAAGAAAAGGATAGCCAACTCCCATTCCTAGACGTGATAGTACAGAGAACACCGAACGGAGAATTCACCACAAGGGTACACAGGAAAACAACACACACAGACCAAGTCCTAAACTATGAAAGTAACCACCCCAACACACACAAACGAAGCTGCATCAGGACACTATTCAAAAGGGCCACAACACACTGCTGTACACCAGAACTGCGAAAAGAGGAAGAGGAACACCTATACAAGGTATTCGCCAAAAACGGATACCCGTGCAACTTTATCAACAGATGCCTAAGAGATAGACCACGGAACGAGGACATGCCACAACCAAAAGGACTAGCCACACTACCATACATCAGGAGCGTTTCAGAACTGACAGCCAGACTACTGCGACCCTTAGGACTCATAACGGCACACAAACCAACAGCCACGCTCAGACAACAACTTACTAGAACAAAGGAGACAATACCCAACATGAGCAAAACTAATGTAGTTTACAAAATACCATGCAAGGACTGCACAAAACACTATATAGGACAAACAGGAAGACAGCTAACAATCCGCATACATGAACATCAACTACCCACGAAACGACACGACCAGCTATCCCTAGTAGCCACACACTCAGACAACAAGCAACATGAATGCGACTGGGAAAACACTACTATCACAGGGCAAGCCAGACAGAGAACAGCCAGGGAATTCCTAGAGGCATGGCATTCATCCACAAATTCCATCAACAAACACATCGACCTGGACCCAATATACCAACCACTACAGCGGACAGCTGAAACTGACACCCGGAAGCGGCAAGGACAGACCACTACAAATACCGGAAGAAACATCAAAGAAGCGCTTCGCAGGAGGCTCCACAGCACTGATGATGTCTCCTAGCCAGGGGACGAAACATTTGCAACAAAAACTTCCAGCTCGGCGAACAGAACCACAACAACGAGCACCCGAGCTACAAATCTTCGCACAAACCTTGAACTTGCGATTTATGTGTCCCACTTGCGATTTATGTGTCCCACTTGCTATTTATGTTCCCCACTTGCTATTTATGCGTCCCACTTGCTATTTATGTGTCCCACTTGCTATTTATGTTTCCCACTTGCTATTTATGTGTCCCACTTGCTATTTATGTTTCCCACTTGCTATTTATGTGTCCCACTTGCTATTTGGTTTGATTTGGAGATGCCGGTGCTGGACTGGGGTGTACAAAGTTAAAAATCACACAACACCAGGTTATCGCCAACCAGGTTTATTTGGAGGCACTCGCCTTTGGAGCGCTGCTCCTTCATCAGGTGGCTGTGGAGAATAAGATCGTAAGACACTGAATTTATTGCAAAAGTTTACAGTGTGATGTAACTGGAATTATATATTGAAAAAGACCCGGTTTGTTAAGTTTCTCATCTTTTAGTCCATGTTCGTTTCAGTTCTTTCATGTGTAAATTGCAAAACCTTTTTTTTTAAAAGTTACATTCTCAGGTGAACTTTAACAATTGGTGTCATGTCGGCCCAGATAATGTATTGAAGGTGTGAGCCTCCCTGTGTGAGGCTGTCTGTGCCCCAATGGTCAGACTGATTCTAATCTAAAAAAAGGTTTACACAATCTGACATGGATTCATGCTGTTTCTCAGCAAAGTAAAACGTAAATCTGCAATTACAAACCTCCCCCTGTAAGCTTATATGTGTAAGAGTGTGTGGGGGAGTGTGTGGGGTGGAGGAGGGGGTTATGATTGTCTGTGAGACAGTGTGTATATGTGTGTGAGTATGAGTGTAAAGGGGTATCAGTCTGTGAGAGGATGTGTGTGAGAGACTAAGAGATTGTGTGACTGAGTGTGAGAATGTGTGTGTGTGTGTGTGAGAGTGAATGAATGTGAGTGAGATATTGTGAGAATGAGTGAGTGAGACATTGTGAGTGATTGTGAGAGTGAGTGAGATATTGTGAGTGAGTGACTAAGTGAGAGTGAGAGATTGTGTGAGTTAGTGATTAAGAGGGTGAGTGAGTGTGTGTGGGTGTGACTGAGAGAGAGAGAGAGAGAATGAGTGGGTGTCTCTATGTTTCTGTGTGTCTGTGTGTATCTGCGTGTGTGTCTATCTCTGTCAGACTGTCTCTGCGTGTTTGTAACTGCGTCTGTGTGCTGATGTATGTGAGTGTACGCGATAGTGTGTATATCTGTGTGTATCTGTATAGATGTGTGTGTGTGCATGTATGTGCGTGTGTGTATCTCTGTTTGTTTGTAACTGCCTCTGTGTGCTGATGTATGTGAGTGTACGCGCTGGTGTTAATGTCTCTATGTTTGTGTGTCTCTCTATGCTGTGGGGTCTCTCTCTCTTCGGTTGAAATGGGTTTAACCCCCTTTCTCTCTCCCTCTCTTGCGTTTAACATGATACAACATGAATGTTCGTGTTGGTGTGTGTTTGTGTATCCCTTGTGTATTTGTGTCTGTGAGTCTGTCTAGGGGTGAAATGGGACGCACCACAGGGACATTTGAATGAATGAATGAATGAATGAAGTGATATTTCACACTCTCTCTCTCTCTCTCTCTCTCTCTTCCTCTCTCGTGTTTAACGTGATATGATGCCACTCTGCTGGCCATCACCTGTCACTGCATAAGCAGCAGATTCTGTTTTCCTGGGAAAAGCTGGTTAGAACATTCCTTAGGAACGTGGGAGTCAAGTCAAACGCGCTCTGCCTCCCCCCCATCCCCCCCACCCCCTCTCCATGCGCTGGGAGACAGACTCCAGGAGATGTCTTTGGGACAGACACACACGATGATCCTCGGTTTCCTGGCCCTGACATTCCCCAGGTGGAGCGAAGGTAAACCAGGAATTCCGTGCGGATCTGGAAGGTCGGGAATCTCACCGAGAGGAGCCAGAGGGGGGGAGGGAGGAAGCTGCAAGTGCCTGTGTGTGTGAGTGAGTGAGAGTGTGTGTGAGAGTGTGTGTGTGTGAGTGAGAGTGTGTGTGAGAAAGTGAGAGTGTGTGTGAGAAAGTGAGAGTGTGTGTGAGTGAGAGAGAGAATGAGTGTGTGTATGTGTGTGTGTGAGTGAGAGTGTGTGTGTGTGTGTGTGTGAGTGAGAGTGTGTGAGTGTGTGTGTGTGTGTGTGAGTGAGAGTGTGTGTGAGAGAGTGCGTGAGAGAGAGTGAGAGTGTGTGTGAGTGAGTGAGAGAGATTGAGTGTGTGTGTGAGAGTGAGAGTGTGTGAGAGAGTGTGTGTGTGTGAGAGTGAGAGTGTGTGAGAGAGAGTGAGAGTGTGTGTGAGTGAGTGAGAGAGATTGAGTGTGTGTGTGAGAGTGAGAGTGTGTGAGAGAGTGTGTGTGTGAGTGAGTGAGAGTGTGTGAGAGAGTGTGTGCGTGTGAGAGAGTGAATGTGTGAGTGAGTGTGTGTGTGAGAGAGTGTGAGTGAGTGTGTGTGTGAGAGAGAGTGAGAGTGTGTGTGAGAGAGTGAGATTGTGTGTGAATGAGAGTGTGTGTGAATGAGAGTGTGTGTAAGAGTGTGTGTGAGAGAGTGAGAGTGTGTGTGAGAGAGTGTGAGTGAGTGTGTATGTGAGAGAGTGTGTGAGAGAGAGTGAGAGTGTGTGTGAGTGAGTGAGAGAGATTGAGTGTGTGTGTGAGTGAGAGTGTGTGTGAGAGAGTGTGAGTGAGTGTGTATGTGAGAGAGTGTGTGAGAGAAAGAGAGTGAGAGTGTGTGTGAGAGAGTGAGAGAGAGAGAATGAGTGTGTGTGTGTAGTGAGAGTGTGTGTGAGAGAGAGTGAGTGTGTGAGTGAGAGTGTGTGTGAGAGAGTGAGAGTGTGTGTGAAAGAGTGTGAGTGAGTGTGTGTGTGAGAGAGTGAGAGTGTGTGTGAGAGAGTGAGAGAGAGAGAATTAGTGTGTGTGTGTGAGTGAGAGTGTGTGTGAGAGAGAGAGAGTGTGTGAGTGAGTGTGTGTGTGAGAGAGTGAGAGTGTGTGTGAGAGTGAGAGTGAGTGTGTGTGTGAGAGAGTGAGAGTGTGTGTGAGTGAGAGTGTGTGTGAGTAAGAGTGTGTGTGAGAGAGTGTGAGTGAGTGTGTATGTGAGAGAGTGTGCGAGAGAGAGAGTGAGAGTGTGTCTGAGAGAGTGAGAGTGTGTGTGAGAGAGTGTGAGTGAGTGTGTGTGTGAGAGAGAGTGAGAGTGTGTGTGAGAGAGTGAGAGTGTGTGTGAGTGAGAGTGTGTGTGAGTGAGAGTGTGTGTGAGTAAGAGTGTGTGTGAGAGAGTGAGAGTGTGTGTGAGAGAGT